>NC_056735.1:1883519417-1883539417 GCF_019279795.1 Protopterus annectens
TTTACGATTAGTTCTCAAGGAAGCCCTATATCTGTGGAAATGAGATAAGGCTGACTCACCATAACAGCTTGTAGCTGAGATACTCTTACTGCAGAGGCCAAAGCAATCAGTAATGCTGTATTCCATGTTAAAACCTTACGTCAGCCTGATGAGCTCTATTAAGCACGGCAACTTAGTTTTTCCAACACAAAATTAAGCTCCTAAGGAGGAGTCACACAATTTCTAGGAGGCTTTGTCTGTAACGTCCCTTTCAAAAACATTTTTACATCAAATTTCATTGAAAAAGTGGGATCCATAGGCAGATATGCTGAAATGGCTGATAAATGAACCTTGATGAAGGACAGGCCAAAGGATAGTATTTCACACAAGTAATGTAGTATCAGAGAAAATCCAGCCAACAATGGGTGCAGGTTATTCCTTTGGCACCAGCTAGAAAATATTTTCCATTTGCTAATATATGATTTTCTAGTAGCATGATTTCTTGCTATCTTCAATATCTGTTGTACATCCTTAGAAAATAGGCACTTCAGAGGTATTAAGATTCTGTCATCCAGTCAGTTATTTGCAGGTGGTTGTGATCAGGATGTATTAAACCCTCCTTGTACTGTGTGGGTAGGTCCAGTTTATGAGGAAGCTTGTGGTAATTGCCCCTGGCCATTTACAATTGAAGGGAGAAGAACTGTTGCATGGGCCAGAAGGCAGTCATGGCAATGATCTTTGGAGAGTCCTTCTCAATCTTCAGAATTACCCTGGATATTAGTGGAAAGGGTAAAAATGCATACAGTAACATTCCTGTCCAACTAAGGAAAAAGCATCTGTCTTGCATGCCTTCTTGCATGGAGCAGAATTTTGCCATCTGACTGTTGTGAGTGGAGGTAAAAAGACCCCCTAATTCAATTTCTATTTGTGAAGGTCTGTTCTAGTCCTGTTTAGTTTGTCTGCCACAAAATTTTCCTGTAGTGTTTTGTAAGAGTTGTAAGGCTCCGTGCCTCATGAATGGAGAACAGCAACAGTCACCCCTCTGCACAAAGGTGGGCCATCAATAGACCCTGGAAACTACAAACTTATGTCTCACTAGTCTTATATGTAAAGCCATGGAAAGAATTATCATGGAAATGATCAACAGTGATATAGTAAACCTCCAGACACTGGGCCCAACACAGTTTGGTTTCTTCAAGGGCAGATCATGCCTACTCAACCTGGTGGACTTCTTTGAGAAGGTCACCAAAGCAATGAATGATGGTAAAATGGTTCACACTGCCTACATTGACCTGGCCAAGGCATTTGACACAATACCCCACTCAAGCATTGTTGACAAACTCAAGAGGTTAGGTATAGACTCGTATGTCACCTTATGAATAGCCAACTGGCTCACGGACAGGACCCAGTATGTTAGAATTGGGGAGTCCACCTCTACAAAGAGGTGAGTCACAACTGGAGTCCCTCAGGGATCAGTCTTTGGACAGCTCCTTTTTGGCATTTACTTCTCTGAAGTCAAGGCCAATATCAGTGGTCTCTGGCTGACTAAATTTGCAGATGATTGCAAATTAGGAGCTGTCATTGAATCCCACACTGATACAGATGTTCTCCAGGAAGGGCTGACACAGACAAACAACTGGTGTCAGAGCCATGGACTAAAACTAAATGCCAAGAAATGCATACTAGTATCCTTCAGAATGTTATCCACCCCTGGTAACTATCATATTGACAATACACCCCTTAGAGTTGACCCAGTAGTCAGGGACTTAGGAACACACACAGTAATATAGCCTTTGACCATCACATGCCACCAGTAGTGAGGAAATCATTCTAGTGAGACATGGCTAAAACCTAGTACCCAAAATGAAGAATTTCTCCCACCAGGATATAATATCCTAAGACTTCAGTAAAGCAAAGCAGATCCACAACCTGGAAGCTGGCTCTGGAAGCCCAGAATAAAAATTTGATGAAATGCTGATATTCCTTATACCTCATTCTAAAGGACTGAAATGGTTTAGTGATGTTTTAGTTAAAGAAGCGAAACTTACTTCCAATACCACAAACTTGTTGGTGGAGTTAATGGAATTAATCCTGGAAAATAATTTCATTTGTTTCAACAGTCATTTCTACAGGCAAAAATCAGGTGTTGCAATGGGGGCGGCCTGTGCCACAGTTTATGCAAACATAGTGCTGCATAAATGGGAAAACACATATATTTGTGGCACAGAGTGGGCACAGTACATCAAGCACTATGTCAGATTTCTTGACGACATTTGCCTTGTATGGAGTGGTACTAGGGCAAATATGGAAGACTTTTTTCATTATATCAACAGCACTACTTCTTTTCTAACCTTTACACACTCATTGAGTTTTGACAGCTTGAATTACTTGGATGTGCACTTGGTTAAAGATAAAGCTAACAATAGGTTCATATCAAGTGTGTTTAGGAAGCCCACCTATTCAAATGCTTTTTTGCATTTTAAAAGTAACCACCCTGAATACCAAAAAAGAGGCATAGTCAAGGGGCAATTTATCCGTGCCTCCAGAATGTGCAACACAAAGCAGGTGTTTATGGAGGAAATTAGGTTCCTAAAAGAAAGATTCTTTGAAAGAGGGTATCCAAGCCTTCTTGTTGAAGAGCTAGCGACAGAAATTATTAGGTGCAGGAAACAAAATATCCACCTCTCCTAGACACTACGGGCACATCAATATGCCAAGTGGGCAGTAGCCTGCAGAACAAGGAACAAAAGGATACATCCATACTTTTAGTATTGATTATGAGGTTGTGGAAAACAGTGTAAAGAAATACTGGCCGATCCTAAGACTGGACGACAGGTTGGGTAATATGATTCCAGAGTTTCCTAGATTTATTAGACATAGGGGTACCAATTTAAAAGAAATGCTAGAGATGAATCAGAACAAACCAATGGCAAGTAGTGATAATAAAAAAGAAGGCACATACAAATGTGGAATGTGCAAGCAATGCCCGGCTATATTCAATGGACATAGGTTATATTTACCATCAAGAAAATTCCTATATCAACCAAGGGGCCATTATAATTGCAATGCCAAATTTATTGTTTATTTAGGTTTATGTACTAGATGTAAAAGTTTCTACATAGGAAAGACTGAAAGAACCCTCAGAAGACGTATTTATGAGCATCAGTATGATATAATTAAGAAAAAGGAACGTAATGCTTTTTATAGACTTTCCTTTTTTTGCCCCAACATGAAAATTAATTTCATTTTTTTAGAACAGCTAAGGTTGGGATGAAAGGGGGACTGGGGTCTCTTTTAGAATATAAAGAGTTATTATGGCAGCTAAGACTCGATCCAGGAAGGAGACCAGGGCACAATGACGCTTGCAGCATTAGCAGCGTCCTGAGGTTAAGAAAGGCTAAATTATGAATTTTTGGTTTACCAGTGTTTTCAGGGTTTCACATATAGAAATAAAATCTTGCTGAATAAACAGCACATTTTAATATTTTAACATACTACCATGTGTATAATATTGGTTTTGAATATTGTTTTAACATTGCACAGTTTTAATATTGCATTTTTTAACACTGTATATTTTATGGCAACCTGTAAGTACACCAACAATTGATTATTAAGTTTATGCATATACTTTGTTGGACATTGCAGTGAGTTGTGCTTAGTAATGGTCTGCCTGCAAGCAGGCTTTGTACCAGCAAGTAATTTGAAGGGTTAATTAGACCTTCTCTTTTACTAATTGAATTATTGGTCAAGCTTTGACTATGTATATAAAGAACAACCAGTTTGATTTTATTGTATCTTGAAAAAGCTCAGCACCAGGCTGAGAAAGCTTGAGGAGATTGTTGTTTGTTATTAAAGCAAGAAAGTTTTATGTAAGTTGCAGCCTTTCATTTTCTGCCTTGCGGAAAAAGGAATATCAGCATTTCATCAACTTTTTATTCTGGGCTTCCAGAGCCAGCTTCCAGGTTGTGGATCTGCTTTGCTTTATTGATATCCTAAGACTTGATATAGTGGGCAAAAAGGGAGGTGGAGTTGCTATCCTGTACAAAAATGCAATCAACATCAAACCTCTACATACCCCCATACCTAAATTTCAAAATGAGGAAACCTTAGGTTCAACCCTAAGCATAAATGACACAAAAACTATCACCATTCTCTGCTGTTATATTCACCCAGGTAATAACTCTCCCATCACTGAAGAAATGTTACAATGGGCCACAGATAATCTCCCCCAAGAAACCATCTTACTAGATGACCTGAACACTGATTGGTCAGCCTGTACCTCTAACATTACCACACTAACCATATTAATCTTTACAGTTTTACCCAACTTATCCAAGAACCCACTAGAATTGACAAAAAACCCACAAACAGTCTATTCTAGATTGGATACTAGTTAACTGCCCCAAACAAAACTATCAGACAGGATGCCTTCCTGATGGCCTTAGTGACCATCTCCCCACCTTCCTCCTGTGAAAACGTACCAACATAGCCAAACCCATTGTTTTTAGACAAGTCAGAGACAATTGTAAACTAAATAAACAAGAACTAAATAGTTTTCTAAAACATAGTAACTGGAAACCACTACTAACCCTACATCTAGACCAAGCCTTTGAGTACTTCAACGATATTCTCATCAATATCCTTGATAGACTCGCACCAATTAGGAAAATAAGAGGCAAGGCAAACTATGCACCATGGCTAACTAGGGAAACTAGAGCCCTTCTAAAGTCAAGGGATAAGGCTTGGAAAATTTGGAAGAAATACAATACTAGCCTAGCCACACAAAGTTACCTATAACTTAGAAATCAGACCAAGAGACTCGATAGACAAAATTACTTCCTCAATATGCAAAACAAACATTCAAAAGATCCACAAAAGTTTTGGCATGCCATTAACTCTCTCCTAAAACCAGGCAAAACTACCACTCCCACTCCTAACTCCATGAATGACAACAAGGACACTGCCTCCCAATTCAATCACCACTTCACAGAATCCATCTTAACACTATCATCCCAACTATCCAAAAACAGCCCTACATATAACCCAACCAAATGCCCTGAGAACATCCCATCCTTTAAGCTCTCATCCGTTCCCACCTCAACAATTAAAAAACACCTCCTAAAACTGAAACCTACCACCCTTGCCACTGACAATCTACCAGCCAACTTCCTAGAAATAGCTGCTGAATCCTAATCCTGCCCTATTTCTATTCTTATCAATCGCTCCATACAAGAAGCATATGTCCCACAGCTATGTAAGGTATTATACATTATTCCACTACATAAAGGCGGAAACTCTTATGAATACTCAAATTATCGCCCCATTGCCATTCTATCCCCCTTATCTAAAATGCTAGAGGAAATGTATACATTTTCAGGTAACACAATTCCTAAACTCACACCATCTCCTCTCCCTCACACAGCATGGCTTCCGACAACACAATAGCACAACCATTGCTCTGCTCTGTTTCACCAATCTGATCAACCAACATAGAAATAATAATAACTTTGTATCTGCAATATTTCTAGACCTGTCCAAAGCATTTGACATGGTTTCACATCCCTTACTACTAGACACTCAGACATCCCTATCCTTTGCCCCTTCCACTATAGCCTGGTTTAAAAGCTATCTGTCAAATAGGCAACACTCTGTCCAATGGCAAAGTGTACTATCCCCCTTACTCCCAACTACCATAGGTGTACCACAAGGCTCCATATTAGGCCCACTTCTTTTCTCCATATTTACCAATAATCTCCATACCACTACACAGCATGCTTTACTTATACAATATGATGACGATTCAACTCTTATCTGTTCAGCTCCATCACTTTCCACCCTACAACAACTTACCCAGGAATCCTTTAGCTCTGTGGAAAGTTGGATCACTCAGCTCCAACTTATCCTAAACCCTAATAAAACCAAATTACTACTTTTCACCCCCAACAAAACCATTTCCATCCCTTTATCCTTCACTATCTCCTCCAAAAATGGCACTATTATCTCTCCGTCTGACTATACCATACTCCTAGGCGTTGAAATTGATAAGAATCTACACTTTGATGTCCACATTTCACAAACTATCAAAAAAGTCCATAAAAAACAGGAACACATATAGGCACAGGAAACCTGTCTTGAAACAAGCACGGATTACCCTAGCCCAAACTCACCTGTTTATCCTAATGTATGCTGCTCCAATTCTTACCCAGCTTAGAAAACTTGACCTTGCCAGACTCAAATCATGTTATAATAAAATTGCCAAATTTACAAACAACTCCACCTTTAGACCCCACCACTGCCAGGCTCTAAGGTAACTGCAATGGCTGGAACTTCCCCAGCTACTAAACTATCACCAATTAGTCATTGCCTACAATGTGGTAACACATCCAGAAAAAAAACCCTGCACTAGGCCAAATTCCCACCCACTATAATACAAATCGTCCTCTCCGATCTTCCAAAAAAACCCTCCCCTATATCTCTAGGGCTAACAATACTGCAGGAAAAGCACTGTTCTCCCACTCATTGAATGCAGTGCCCCTTTGGCATGTATCTAACCAGGCAGTTTTTGTTATTACTTGATTTTCGGAATAAGAAGGCTGAAAAATCTGAGAAATTCCTTGAATCAGCTTGTGACGCTCCTCATCTGGGCCAGTAATCAAGGAGCCTGAATCCTCAGCATTGACACTGGTGAGGGACATTCACTTGGAACAAAGATAGGTACAGCCAGTATTTCCAGATGCAGCTCTCTGCACCAAGCACAATTTCCCTTAAGAGCACACAGGGAACACACAGTCTGGGGTCTGGGTTTCTCTTTGTCTCTTTCTCCAAACCCCCAGTAAGACTCCCCATTGGCACAACTATAGAGTTGAGTCCTCAGCCGAGTGTCCCAAGCCAAGTCCTCCACCACTCTCTCTGTGAAACTAGTGCTCTGTGTCCCTGCTCCAAGTAGCTGAGTAGCTGACACACACGCTCTTTCAGATTTGATTTTCACACACACACACACACACACACACACACACACACACACACACACACACACACACACACACACCTGGAAAAGACTGGCACAGATTTACTAACTATGCCCCTCTGTCTAGACTATAAAGTAGATACTGCCAACAGGGCACTCCAACGCCACCTACTCAAAGGCTCTTACAAGGGTACCCGATTATACTGAGGGAAATTAATACTAATACAAATGGTAATACTGGCCAAACAGCAAGGCTTTCAGGAGAGGCCACAGTGTCACCAAATAAATATAAATACTCTCAAAGATTAAATTATTCTCTAATAGGCCAGCCACAATGAAAACTTTAGATATATTTAATAATGTATAATAAAAGAACACAAACATACTAAATATCTATTTTCAATAAACAACAGAGTTTCAATCACAGGAAAATTAAAATAATACAGATTAATAGATTCACACAAATACAGAAAAAACAGTACGTAACTAATTTCACTATATTTTCCTGACTGATCTAAAGAATTACTATTTCCTTGTTACTTACTAAAGCAAAGCAAGATGAAGTTGGTGAGAGATCCTTCTATGTCAGGTTCAAAAAAACAACTGCTATGAGACTTATGACTCATCTAGTATTAAAACATCATTTCAGTCCTGGATAACAAATTACATCAAATATGTCTGGTATTCTGACTTCTGGTTCTCATACTACCCCCCTTTACTAGAAAGTGAACCAGAATCTTACACATATGTGTTACCACACACATAGATAGAGCGTTACTACGATGTGTTATAGCATCTGGAAGCCATAAAACCATTTCAATACTTCCACCTTCCATTGTAGCAATTAGTTCACTACTAAAGACAATACAGCAGGATTCTAAGTCCTTGTTTTCACAGACATTTCATCTCTGGCTGCAATCAGAACTGGAAGATACAATTTTTATGGCCTAAATTAAGTAATTTAATTTTGGGATAACAAAAAAATTAGCTGGGGCTGAGCTTAACTTCTTCTCTTCCAGTATCCTCTGTTAAATATTAATTTCCACAGTTATCATATAGTCTGACATACAGGTGCATTTCTTTTTTCTGTCCAGCAGGACCTACTGTTGGTACATTTTAACACAAGCAGCTTTACAAAAATATTTTCAACACAAACACCTGTACAACTCACTTTGACATACAAATGACATATAATTCTTTACAAAACTCCAGCTAGCTATACTGGCATATGTTACAAATCCACTGCCCTACTTCTCCTAGCATAGCTGGCAATATCTCATATCATCACACAGCTTATTTCTCTCATCACACTTTTAAGGACCTCTGTGATGGATGGTCCAAAAACTAACCTTTTCCTCTAAGGAAAAATTAAAAATTTCAACTTCAACGTCTTCTGAAAGCTCTTCAGCATGCAACAAAGCAAACCTCCTCATGACAGTTCCAGTGGCAGCCCCAGAAGTAGCATCAGCAGAATCATAAGCACATTTTAGACAGTGGATAGCCACTTGAGACACAGAAGCAATTAAGTTACAGAAAGCAGTCCTATCCTCAGAACAGGACACAGATTCCATAACACTCCTCATGTTCTCAAAAGAGGCACGCATTTAACATATAAGCTTGACAGTTGCTAATTATAAAGATAAGTGCTGCAGAAGAATGCATTTTTCCCAGATCTATCAAAAGACTTCCCATTCTTGTCAGAAGCAGAGGGATTTGTATTAACCAGATGTGTAGTAGCAGCTGCATTAATAGTGCAATAGCTACTGGGTCTGATTTGGAATTAGAATAAAAAAACTTACAAGACTGACAAATCTTATACAATTTGTTTACTTTCTTGGAGAAACAGTCTGGCCATCAATCAAGTTACAGATTATGACAATGCTGAAAGCAAAGGAGGAATTGAAGTAAGTTCAAGAAAATCTATTTGCAATAAGTCATAATACTTCTTTAGGAACTGTGTAATGTCAATATGTTCTCCCTGAAAAAACATTCATTCTGGAAATAGTTTCAGAAAAAAGAAAATCCTTCAAAGAGATTGGCAGAAGCAATACTCTCCTCTATATCTGAATAAGTAATCTGAGGACACAAAAATAGAATCTACCCCTTCACAATCATTTTGTGGTTCAGATTCATGAACCTCTTCAGGAAATAAGGAATCCCTTTTTCTCATACCAGAAACAGCTGAACTGGAAGGTAAGAGACTGAACTAATCCCAGAGCTTAGCCCAATAAAATACTCCTGTCCAAAGTGACTAAGGCAGGAGAAAAAATGTATGTCAATGTTTTTGCTTATTTTTGATAGGAATTTCTGAAGAAGCAGAACCAATCTGGCCAGTAAAAATTCTCCTAAGGGATAGGTAGTCTGGTTAGACAGAGAGGTATTCCCTTCTCCCTCCCCTTCTCCCAAAACTGACAAATGTGGATCTCCCTTGTCCACCATGGACACTCCAACAGCTAAAAAGAACAATTCTCATCCTGGTCTGGCTTTAGTGACTAGACAAGAGGAAGTTAAGGAAAAAGATGACTGGTCTAGGGAACCAGAAATGGTCACAGCAAAGTTACCCATCTGTGGTAAAGGCACTTTAGCAGCCTGCTGTGGTGGCAAATGCTGTTTAGTAATTTTCTTATTTTTGTGGCTGGAAAAAGGAAGACATGAGGAACCTGAAGGTTGTTTCATGATGTCTGAGTCACAGTTAAGTCTGGCAGCAGTAGTTGGTAATATAGGTAAATAGTAAAGTAACTCTGTCCAACAAAAGCACAGCCTCCAAAAGTAAAATAACAGAGCTTTCACCCCAGAAAAATAGAAAATTAATTTAAACAATCTTTTTCACTAAAGAAGTACGTTTCTGTTTCAAAGTTAATAGAAGTCATATAACAACCAATAAAAACACTTTTTCTTAGGTTAAAAAAATATTTTTTTTCACAGAAAAACTTCAATGTCTGTCATAAAAAGTAAATGTGGAAGTTTTTTTCTTCAAAAGAAACTTATATGCCCAGCAATAGGATTGCTCTTTGGCAGCAGGAAAGCTCTGAAGGGATTGGCTTCAAACCATTCGTTTTGGTCAGCTTGAGCTGACTAATGGTTTGTGTGAGTGGAAGGTGCCCTGAAGCTTTGGAAGCTGGCTGTCTGTTATATCCTTAGCAGGATATATCCGACATATTGAAGGTTATTATATCTGTGATCTAAATGAAAAACATCTGAGGAAAAAAAATCAAATAATATATAATTCTTTAAATTATGAAATATGATGAAGTGGCAATAATTATTCAAATGTCAATAAATTAGTAACATACACAAAGGTATTGTGGGCAAAGTGCTAAATGTTAATTTTGTCATAGCTACCTAAGCTTACATAATATCACAATGTCTTGTAAGTTATATGTAAACATAGTCTGATGATGCATGTACTCTAGTTGCGGAATTTATGAGCAAATCTGACAAAAGAAAGACAGTTTCTAACTGAGGTAAGCCCTCCTTTGTACTCCAGCCCACCAATATTTTCTTGTTCTCACTCTAGCTGCTTATCTCTCAACCTATTAGCACAAAAAATCTGGACAAAGCCTGACATTATGGGGGGACATAGGCCCACAAATAAGGACAGATTTAAAATATTGCTCTTTTAAACTTAGAAAGTTGCTAGAATAACAGGATTTGTCTTAGCATGCATTTTTCTGAAGGATATGAAGTCTGAAACTCAAATATAGGGCATCATTTAGTGACTTTCGTCCTCAGATCATCCCAGTGACTTGCCAGAAAATCACAAATTTTAGGAAGAATAGACCAAAATTATGACATAAAAATCTGGACAGTTGTACTCCTCTAAGGCTATCTAGAACTCGTTAACAACTGAGTATATAAAATTATCTCTAAAAACAAAGCAGCAACACATTTCTAAGAAAGTGTCAACTCAAGCCAGCATGCTCAAACAAATCTGAATCAATCAAATAAACTAAGTGAAAATAAGTAAAGAGCAACCATCCACTATGAATACTCATTGTTTGCAGTATATGTGGCAAAATTATCTCAACTTCCATTAGAAAATAAAATCTTTCTATATAAAATTTCTATATTAAAATGCCTCTCTCAAAATTTGACTTGTCTATGTACCACAACTCTAAACTAAATCCCACATATTTCTAGCTATCTCAATAAAATACCATATCCACAATTCTTTTAGCAAAAAAATAAGTTATGTACTTACCATCACCTACCACGACAGCAAACCAAACACATAAAAGCACAAAAACATACGCGGAGGCTCTAAATAAAATCTGCCTAAGCAGCAGAGACCTCCAAAGCAGACACCCAAGCAACCGCTACCCCAAAACAAAACACGTGCAACACATAGCTCACAAAGCCAGTGTGCCGAACAGTCACAGCCCTTAAGGCTAGACAACACACCTGATACACTTATAATAGGTGACTCTATCGTCAGGCACACTGACATCCCGCTCACCAGGCTGAACAAGGAGAAGGTCACGGTGAGCTGCCTGTCGGGTGCTAGGATCCGCCACATAACACAATCACTCAGGTCACTCCAAGGCAAGTACAAATATGACTCAGTCATTGTCCATGCTGGTGTGAATGACCTGAGATGTACCTCCCTGGACTACATGAAAAGAGACATAGAGGAGCTCTCTGAGCATGTAGCCCAGGCCAGTATGACCCTGACCTTGAGTAGCATCTTACCCTCACCAAGAATGATGCCACAATATGAAGACAAGATGATCAATTTCAACAATTGGCTTAAGTACTGGTGTCATTCAAAGGGGATCCAATGCCTGTCAGCCTGGGATGACATGCTCAACAAGCCACGATGCTTCGCTAGGGACGGCTTGCACCTGTCACCCCTGGGCTTTTGGATATTGGCAAAGGCACTTGCTAACCCCACAGTGCCTTTTTTAGGCAAGGCTCAAAAGACAAACCCACCTCCATAGGTATCACAAGGGATAAGAAACTAAGAGTAATGCTACTCAACACCAGAAATCTAAACCTCAAGATGCACGCACTCGAAACTCTCCTTAGCATGGAGAACATCGATACCTGTGCAGTAACAGAAACCTGGTTCAAGGTTCCCGAGAGTACCCCAGCACTACCAGGTTATACCTCATACCATGCCTTTCAGCCCCAAAACTTGGACCAAACCACAAAAGGAGGGGGAGTATCAATATTCATCAAAGATACCCACACCTCCAGGTTGGTGGCACAGCACGAAGCATCAGAGACTATCCATGTGCAACTAACAGTGGGTAAAACTGCCTTCCAGTTTATAGCCTGCTACAGACCACCCTCCCAAATCCAGGAACCCCACTCGGCCTTCCTGAGAACACTGGAAAATATGAAGGTCTCTCCAAACACCATTATATTGGGCGACTTCAACTACCCAAACATAGACTGGGAGCATTACTCTAGCTCCAACACCCTAGCCCAAAGGTTCCTAGAATTTATAAACTCAAATGTTATGGAACGACTTGTTACCACTCTCACAAGAGGGGAAAACATACTGGACCTGATCATCACCAACATGGGGACTCTATGCTCCAGACCAGAAGTGTATCCCTCACTGGTAAGATCAGACCATAAACTAATCTCACTGGATATTCACTTCCCAACCCCACCCCCTGCCCAGAAAACCACAGTGAAAAACTTCTCTAAAGCAAATTTCACACTCCTCAAAACCGAGGTGGAATCCTTCAAAGCCCCCGGGCCTGTGGAAAATATGGCCCAGACTGCAGAATCCTTTATAAACGCATTCTATGAACACCTTCAGGAATGCATGGATCATGCAATCCCAAATAAAACCAAGACCCAATCCTCCAAAGGCAAACGTCCTGTCTGGTGGACCCCAGCCATAAACAAACTATACAATAGAAGGAGGAAGCTACTACATGATAGAGCAAAATCCCAAAAAGGGAAGGCATCTCTGATCAGCATTAGCAAAAAACGATGGGCACTCATAAAATCGTCTAAGGCCAGCTTCGAGAGAAAAATTGCACAGGACACTAAGGATAATCACAAGGCTTTCTTTAGTTATGTTAGGAACCTGGGTGGGAATTCCCAGATATGCTCAGAATTAGTCCAAAATGACAACAAATACACCAAACCCACAGACATTGCCAACATCCTAGCTGACAGGTTCAGCACAAACTTCTCCCCCCCTCCCCACCAAAATGGCAAATATCTATCCCAGCAGAGTGCTGCCCCCCTGACATCTCAGATGCTCAGGTAAGAGCCACCCTCTCCAAAGCAAAAACACAGCATCAATGGGACCAGACGGTGTCCCGGGATGCGCCCTACATAAACTCCAAGAAGAGCTAAACCTAAACATAAAACTACTGTTCAATCTCAGCCTTACTACAGGATATGTACCCAAAGAGTGGCGTACAGCAACAGTGGTCCCTCTCCACAAAGGTGGTGCCTCAATGGATCCTGGAAACTATCGCCCCATAAGCCTGACTAGCTTGGTCTGCAAAGCTATGGAAAGGATCATCATGGACCTCTTAAATAAAGATATTGGGGACCTACAGACACTGGATCCTACCCAGTTTGGCTTTGTTAAGGGCAGATCCTGCCTCTTAAACCTGGTTGATTTCTTTGAAACAGTCACCAAGACCATTGACTAGGGGAAGGTGGTCCACACAGCCTACCTGGACCTCGCAAAAGCCTTTGATACAATACCCCACTCAGGCATTATAGATAAACTCACCAGCTTAAATATAAACCCCTATGTCACTAGATGGGTTGCAAACTGGCTCAAGGACAGAACCCACATGGTTAGAATTTCTGGAGCCATGTCAGACTCCAAACCAGTTACAAGTGGCATCCCACAAGGCTCAGTCCTGGGACCTCTCTTGTTCTGTATATATTTCTCGGAGGTACAGGCCAACACGGAAGGACTGTGGCTGACCAAGTTCGCAGATGACTGCAAACTGGGTGCCATAATCGACTCTCCAGCCGACACAAGCATCCTCCAAAAGGGCCTCATAGAAACAGACAACTGGAGTCAGAGCCATGGCCTCAAGCTAAACACCAAAAAGTGTATAGTCATCCCCTTTGGCAAAAACAAAGTGCCCACAAATTACCACATAGGTGGTAATTCATTAAGTACAGAAGAAGTAATTAGGGACCTGGGGACCCAAGTTGATAGCAATCTCTCATTTGACAACCACGTGGCCAAAGTGGTTAGAAAAACATTTTATATAGCCCACCTAATCATGAAGGGATTCTCATCTAGATCAGGGGAGGTCATCATGCCTCTTTACTCATCCCTCATCAGGCCCATAATTGAGTACAATGTCCCTTTTGGGATGTACCTTACCAGACACCTGCAGCAACTGGAAAGACCCCAAAAGTACCTCACAAAGAGGATCAAAGGGCTCAAACAGATGCCATATGCTGCCCGGTTAAAGAAACTCCAGCTCTACTCAGTGGCATACCACCTGCTCAGAGGCGATCTGTGCGTGACGTATAAAGCCATGTCTAACCCGGAATTAATGGACATGCTGCACCTCAGAAAATCCAAATCCCATCAAGCTACGCGCTCGAGAGACTTGAACCTCAGCACTGAAATAAATAGGACATGCTGGAGGGACAGATTCATAACCCAGAGGCTCCCTTCACTCTGCAATAAAATCTCAGTCCAGGTTAGGCAGAGTCCCTCATTGACTCTCTTCAAGAGGAATCTTGATGAGTGGATGGGAGATTGTAGGTTTACCCCGGGTATTACTTCTGTGTCACTGTTAGACAGAGGCACAGTATACTAACCTCGAAAAAGGGCATAGCAAAATTAATTTTAAATGGGTGGTGAAAGCCAAACACACTCTGGCTAGGCTTATAAATGCCCTAGGGCAGATAGCCTAGTATGAACCTATGAACCTATGAACCTATGAACCTATAATGTTCCATGTGAGTTGTTCTTCTTGCCTTCATGAAGCATATACTCCAATTGATTAGTATGATTAGGAAAGAAAACTGGCAATTCAATGGTTTGATTAAGGTTGGATTCTGAGCAAACCTTTGGTAGAAAAAAAGGGTTTGTTCTGAGGGAAACTATCTTTGTGGAATATCAAATATGGATGCCTTACCGATAGGGCCTGTAATTCTGAAACTCTGTGTGCAGAGGTGATAGCCACTAGGAAAATAGTTTTCCACGAAAGGAATTTCAATTCATAAGAAGATGCCGGTTCAAATGGAGGAAGAATAATCTTTGACAGAACAAGACTTAGATTCCATGGAGTAGTGAGGGATCTAATAGGAGGCCTGAAATGTATTGCACCTTTTAGAAAGGCCTTCGCCATCGTATGAGACATGACATTGTCCCCTAGTTCACCAATATGAAAATTTGATATAGCAGCCAGTTGAACTCGAATAGTTGCTTCTGAGGCCCCTTCATTAAATAGTTTGGTCACTAATTCCAATATATCCGATATGGAAGCCAGGAACAGATCAATGTTATTTTGCTGAGCCCAGATTGAAAATCTCCTCCATTTGCCAAGGTAAAGTTTTCTAGCTGAGGATTTATGGGAAGACAAAAGTATATGTTGAGCTTCTGCTGACAAATTTTGGAACCTGGCTATTCTTGGAATTGGAGCAGCCATGCTGTCAGTTTGATGGACTGCAGAGAAGGGTGAAAAGCTCCTGAAGAGTGAGTCAGAAGGTCTGGCACTGGGTCCAGGATCCAGGGCTCTTCCAAAAGATGAGGCTTCAGGAAGGGAAACCAAATCTGATGAGGCCAAAAGGGTGCTATTAAGATAACTGTTCTTCCCAGGGCACTGGCTTTCTGCAGAACTTTGGGAATTAGTGGGAAAGGCGGGAAAGCATAAAGAAGACCTGGGGGCCAGTCGTGTATGAGCGCACCCCTCGGGGACTCCCCCACTGAAGGGATTAGGGCAAAGTAGTTGCTGCATTTGGTGTTTGTGGGAGTTGCAAAGAGATTGCAGCAAGGCTGGCCCCATCTGCAGAAGATCATTTCCGCAACTTCGTTCTTGAGGGACCACTCTTGTGGAAACAGAATTGCTCTGCTTAGTTTGTCTGCTATCACGTTGGATTTCCCCAGGATGTACACTGCTATCAGAAAGCACTGGGTGGACTCTGCCCAATGCCATACTCTCAGGGCCTCTCAACATAGGGAATAAGATCTGGTCCCTCCTTGTTTGTTTATATACCAGACTACTGACATGTTGTCTGACTGAATTGCAATGGTCCCCAGAGGGAGAAAGTCTTGAAAGGACTGCAACGCTAAGAGTACCGCTCTCTTCTCTAGGATGTTGATATGCAAGTGAGCCTTGTGTTCTTGCCATACACCTTTTGCTGTCCATCTCTGATAATGCCCTCCCCCCACCAGATCAGGGAGACATCCATGGTCACAGTTGCAACTGGAGTTGGGAGAACAAAGGGACGTCCCATGGTTACAGAATCGGACATCAGCCACCACCGAAGGTCCTTCTTGCATGAATCGGTTATTTGAACCATGTGATCCATAGGTAACTCTTGAAAAGTCCACTGTGGTGAATAGTAGCCATTGAAGAATGCGCATGTGTGACCTTGCTAGAGGTATGGCAATAATTGCTGCTGCCATGGTGCCTAACAGTCTGAGAATCACCGATGCTAGTGCCCTGTGCTTTGACACAATGTCCAGAATATGTTGTCGAAGGATAAGTATTCTTTCCAAAGGAAGTTTTAAGGACATGTTGGCTGTGTCTAAGTCTGCTCCTATAAAGACAGTGTACTGCAACGGCAAGAAGGCAGACTTTTCTGAATTTATTGTTATCCCCAGTTGAGAGCTGAGGTCTAAGGTAATGTCCCTTGCCTAAATGAGATGATGCCTGGTGGGTGCAGTAAGGAGCCAATCTTCCAAATACAGAAACACCTGGATTCCTTGATGCCTCAAGTGAGCCATAACCATTGCCATACATTTGGTAAACACTCTGGGGGCTATAGTGAGATGAAAGGGCAGGGCTCGAAACTGGTAATGATTGGCCCCCAACCGAAAGCACAGATGATCCCTGGATGACCTGGCCATCTTTATATGGTAGTATGCATCCTGGAGATCTACTGAGCACATCCAATTGTCTTTTCCTAAGAATGGGAGTATTGACTGAAGCGTAACCATCCAGAACTTTGTCTTTTCTACGGATTTGTTGAGTCTGCTGAGAGCTAATATCAGTCTCCAGTCCCCGGTTTTCTTTGACACTACAAAGAATCTTATGTAAGTTCTGGATCCTTTCTGGTCTGCTGGGACTGATTGGATGACTCTTTTTTCTAGCAACTTTTGAATCTCTACTGTTGCTACATCCTGAAGACTGGGTGGAACGTCTGGGATATTTCTTAATGGTTCTGGGCATGAGTGAAAGGGAATAATATAACCTCTGGATATTATACTTTGTACCCAGCTGTCTTTTGTGATTTTGAGCCAGGCGCCTAGATACAAAGATAAATGTCCCCTGACTGCCTCCAGAGGCAGACAGGTGGGCCTCCTTTCAGGAGCACTGACAGAGCTTCCCAAGGAACTGATCCCTGTCACCTGGTTCTGCGGAACCCTCTGCTGCGTGGGCAACGTCTTCCATTATTGCCCCCTCCTCTGTCCCTGGAAGGGGTTTCAACTCTTGTGTCCGAAAAGGCTCCTTGGGCTTTGAGGAACCACATTTTCCCACCCCGCTGGCCTCTGGGCTAAGGTCTAGTAGGTGTGAAAAAATGGACTCCTACGACAGACAGAGTCTTTCCATCTTGTTCACATCTGGTGAGGGTCTCTTTAACTTTAGGTCCAAAAAGTGAGGAATCATCAAATGGGGCATTCACAAAGGATGACTTGAAAGGCTCCACAAAAGAACACAAGAGCATCCAGGAATGTCTCTGAAGAGCTATTCCTGTACCCGCTGCCTTACTCATACCATCAGCTGCGTAAGATACAAGGCACATGGAAGAGTTGATGATGGAATTAATGGTAGTAAGCTGAGATGTAACCTTGTCTGCCACCATATCAGCTACTGCACCCTGAAAAGTATCTCCGAGCTCTTTTATGAGATCTCTTTGAAGCCTGGTAAAGTGAGTTAGATAGTTCAACGATCGAAGAGCAAATGTTGTAGAAATGAACATGTGCTTGCCAAATCTGTCCATGAACCTAGACTCTCTATTAGGAGGATGGACAGACATAGAGGTCTCTGACATCTCTTTCTTAGTGGCTGCCGCAACCACCATGGCATCAACAGGAATAGGTTTGGACAAAAAGGTCTTGTCATGAGGTGCAGAAATATATTTGTCTGGTCTACTAGGGACAGGTTCTATGGTATCTGGTGACTCCCACACCCTTCAAGATAAAAGATCCATAAATTCATCGAAGGGTGGAGATACCCAAGAGGTGGAGGGTCTGGACCCAAAAGCTTTCTGGAGCACCGATTCGTCATTGGAAGGGTTGATGGGCTGCCAGTCACCCCTCTGCTTCACAATCTCTAGGATATCTGTGAAAGATATATCCTCAGAGGGGGACCATGGGGACCCTTCCGACTCTTCCACATCGGTGATGGATGGGAGAGATTCTTGTGGGGAATCTACATGTTTCCTCTTACATGTCCTCTTTCTAGGGACCTCCTCAGTGGGAGCTTCTGGGGAGGTCTCAGAAGAGGAGGGTTCCCCCAAGGGGGCTTCCTGATGCTGCGGGTCCCTACACTTATGATGGATCTGTGGTGATGGGGAAGATTCCGGTGCTTTAAGGGAGGAGGTCATCTGCTCAGAAGTTGTGGCTGTCCGGGGAGACAAGACCTTTCTCATGGCATTGAAAGCACCATGGCTCCTAAGCGAGGAAGCCCCCAGGTCCGAAGACATCAAGGACTCCTCCCATACCAAAGCCGCCGGCTCTGATCCCAAGGTGGGAGCCAAGCTCATCTGCACCGAAGCCCCAAGGGGAAGAGTCGGAACCGAAACATTAGTTTGACTCCCCTCCCCAGAACCATTGGGTGAGTGTCGGCTCCCAGAGTCTGCAGCCGGGGCCAAAGACATCAGGGTTGTCAGTGCTGAGAGGCCATACATGGGTGTTGGCACCAACGGCTCCACAATCAACTGATCAGCTCCCTCCGGCTCTAAAGTCTCGATTTGAGTCAGAGGAGGAACAGCAAGTAGGGCAGATGACTTGATCGGCTCCGAAGCTGCCAGAGTCAAAGCCGATAAAATTTTTGGTAGCGCTGGATTCTGCAATAATCTCCTCACCACTCGATCCACATCCGAATCCGACAGTATGGAAGCTCGAGAGGAGGCCACGGAAGGAGCAGGTGAACCCAGAATTGGAGACCTTAGGGTTGGAGATACCAGCTCCAAAACTGGGGACCAGCTCCTACCCACTACCTGAACAGTCAGCCCGCTAACTGTGGAGCCAAGTCAGATACCTTCCTTGATACCTTCGGAGGAGAAAGAAGAAGCAGGTTTTGGTTTTTCCTCAGGATCCAAGTGCAAATCCGATTGAAAGGTGGACTTAATAAGGCCCTTTTCCACTAACTTCCTTTTTCTTTCTGCCAGAAGCCTAGTACTAAAACCATGGCACACAGAACACACTTCCTGAAGATGGATCTCTCCTAGGCAATAAACACAGATGGTGTGACCATCTGTGAGAGACATTTTCTGGTTACATTTAGGGCATTTTTTGAAGCCCGACTTTACTTTTTCAGTCATGTTGATCCAAGTAAAAAAAAAATCCACTAGAAAAACCCACAATGTCAGTAAACAACTAAACTTTTGATTAAGTCCACTGAACAGAAATTTTAAGCCTAACTCGGCTGTAAAGAGAAATTAAGCCTACCGGCTAAAATATTGGATCTCTATCCAGTTCAAAACACTATAATACCAAAACATCAACAACCTTTTATTTAAACAATCAAGGCTATTTGTGAAGAAAATAAATCCTAACTTCGGCTATAAATGAAAGTAACTAAGCCAAATCTGCTAGAAAGCTAAAATAAGGAAACTAGAGTCTGAACTTGGCTATGAAGGGATAGGATAAAATGGTGCCTGAGCAGGCACAAAAAACAGCCTAACACCAATAAGGGAAATCACAAAAAAACTCCCC
>NC_056735.1:1883541917-1883721917 GCF_019279795.1 Protopterus annectens
AATAATAACATTAGAGAAAGGTGCTGTAACAAAGCATTGAATTAAATTAACACATAAGTATTTTGGAGTACATAAGTATAATTTGATATAATGATTTCAAGCTAATTATCAAAATGCCACTATATAGAGGATTGTGATTATGTTTCCAATCATTAACACATAAATGCTGTGATCATGTTTTCAATCATTAACACATAAATATGCCTTTGGGCATGGATGCCAGGAAATTCACTTTGATAGCAAAGCTCAAGAGGTAAATCTTGGCATCCATGTAATATATATTTAATGGAGAGTTATGACAGGAGACCTGATCATAATTCTTTGTAGTGCACAGAGATTTATTTGCTCCATGTATGGAAAAAAGTTAAAAAAAAACATAAAGTATTTTACTGACTTTGAAAGCCACTATTCAATGCCTAGTACAAGACCTGATTAAAAAAAATTGTTAAACACCTTTAAAGCACTATTAATGTGGTCTTGTGTTATAGTAGTGCTCAGCCAGAGTCTCTTTTCTTCCTGATAATGGAGTGTAATAATGACACTCCATGCATTACAAAAGTGGAGGCCCTGGTAGTTCTTAAATGCCTGAATGGCCTTGTACCCTCCATAGCTATGACTGCCACAATGCAAGCAACAAAATCAACAGGAACATCAGCAGCAATCAACAGAAGAGAAGCATTTATGGTATTTCACATAATAAATACAAAGAATATATGTGGATTTACGAATACAGATTGGTGGCTTTCTCACTTAATTTTACTCTGTTAATTAAATACCTATGCCACAATACTATGACTATAGTAGTGATTAATTTCAAACTCACGTAAAGTTTCATACATATCCCAGGGCTCAGAGAGCACTGTTTTATATGAACCCACAACATTACCTATTACAAAGGAAGAACTGCTGGAAGCAGCACAGATAAACAATATTATTTCGGAATTGTACTCATTAATTTAAACTGTAACTACCTTATTTCTCTACATGATTTATTTTTAATTTATTCAGACCTTAAAAATTTATATTTACTTTATTTTATAGAGTCCTCACTCAACTCTTATACATGGTGTCAAAGACGAGAAAAAAAATAGTTTGGAAAATCAAAGGAAGAGAATATCAAAATGATGATGTAATTAATCTGCCCTTAACATTTATTTTTTTAAATATGCAAGTGATAAGTTGTTCAGAACACTTTAAATGTCAGGTGGTAGAGAGGTCTAGGCTTTGGGTAGCACAGGATTTTGGCCTTGTCTCCAAGTGCCCTTATCTTATAACACGGGAATGCTTGGAAAGTTAACACTTGATAATATCAGGCTTCTGTCTATTTGGTGCCAGTCTGAAGACAACATTTTTGAGTACAAACATGTGTGTGTGTGTGTGTGTGTGTGTGTGTGTGTGTATGTGTGTGTGTGTGTGTGTGTGTGTGTGTGTGTGTGTGTGTGTGTGTGTGTGTGTGTGTGTGTATGTGTGTGTGTGTGTGTGTGTGTGTGTGTGTATTGTTGTTAACAGAGTAATATGCTATTTTCAGTGTTCATCCATTCAATGTTATTTACTGTTTGCAATGATGAGTAACAGGGTACATATTAGCTTTGAAGTGAAAGTATAGTTGTGTAAAATCTTATCATAACAGTAGTTGTCCTTCTCTTCACTGTTGCAGTATTCATAATTGAAGGGATCTCCTGATAAGGATAACCCAATGTCTGGCCAGTATACCAAAGTCATTAGTACTTACAGGCACTGTACATCAAACATTTGCACCCTGTAGAAGGTATAGGGTATAAAGGTGATATACAGACACATGCACTCAAAACAGAAGGAGGAACAGAAAGTCCCTAGGGACAAGGAAGAACATGTGCATCCAGAAGGAGAAAAGGTAGAAGAGCCCCTAGGCCAGGGGGGGAGAAAGAAAAATGCTAAAGCAGAAAGGGCAGGAGGGAGGAAGGGAGCAAATACTGCAACATTGGAGAAAAGGACTTCTACTTTTATGGTAAGATTTTACACAATTGTACTATGTCCTTCCATATCTCTGTTTCAGTATTCATAACTGTAGAGAGAGTACAAAAATTCGGGTCTATATCAGTTCACTGAAACGGCTGAAGTTCGAACACCATATGTTCGAACTTCTAACCACAAAGTACAAAAACATAGAAGTCTTAGAACAGCGATTTTTTCCCAGGAAAAAAAAATCGCTGTTCCAAGAAACACACACAAAACACAAGCACACCAAAAAAACAGCAATCCACACAGAAACACTTAAAATCCTACATCTAACCCTACACTAAACTGTACATACAATACTATCTATCCACTTACCTTAACTAAAACCCTAACCCTAAGGTCCGTCACTATCACACACTCACCTGACCTGCGCCCTAACCCTAATTCACCTATCCCGCCCTAACCCTAAAATCTGTCACTATCGCTCACTCACCTCACCTGCGCCCTAACCCTAACTCACCTAACCCGCGCCTTAATCCTAATGTCCACACAATCGCACACTTACCTGATCCCGACCCATAACTTCCCACCACATTCCTGATAATCGTGACACCACAGAAACGGCCCACCGAATTCTGTGTTCCCCGACTTCATGATAATCAGTGTTCGAACTTCACAGTTCGAACATCTGGTGTTCGATCCTCAGCCGTTTTGACGGACTGATGTAGACCCCAAAAACTCAAGAGGAAATCTGGTAGGAGGACTACACTGAGGAGCCTTCCAGAAACTCATACAAGATAGCCCTGGCAAATCCATCTCTAGCCCTGGAAATAGCATCCAACTTATAATGCTTAGTAAAGGTATGGACAGAAGACCAAATAGCAGCCTCAAGGATGGAACTGATATCCAGACCCTTGAAACAAAAAGCACCAGATAAGGCAACAGCCCTGGTAGAGTGAGTCTTTATTGATTAGGAAATACATTTGACATGAAAAGAATAACAAAAAGAAATGGCTTTAGAAATCCAGGAAGAGATGGTTTGCTTAGAAACAGCTCAACCCAAAGACCTGGGATGAAAGGAAACAAAAAGCTGCTCACATTTGTGAATAACTTTAGTTATATCGAAATAAAATCTGAGTTGACTATGCAAATCCATGGTGTGAAGAACATTCTCATTGGCAGACTGCAGAGAAGGAATAAAGGAAGGCAAATTAATAGAATGATTAAGGGACAACTCACTGACAACCTTGGACATAAGAGAAGAGTTAATACGAAGAGCCACCTTGTCTCTTTGGAAAACTAAGAAAAGAGAAACAGCCATGAGACCCTGAAGATCATACACCCTCTTGGCTAAAGTGAGGGCAAAAAGAAGAACAGTCTTCCAAGTACAATGCTGTAAGGAAGCTAAAGCAGCAGACTCAAATGGAGCCCGAGTCAATTTTTCAAGAAAAAAATTGAGGTTCCAGGAAGGCAGAATAGGCTTTATGGGAGGACTGATATGAAGGAAACCTTTAAGAAATTGCTTGACCTCAAGTCTTGAGGCCAGGAAGGAGTCAAGGACAGAAAAGCAGAAACTGCCGACAGGTGAGCTTAACTGAAGAATATGCCTACCCAGCATGGAGCAGATCATCCAAATAAAACAGAACCACAGGAAACTCCACAGACAGGGGATCCTGATGGTGAGAGAGCTATCAGACAGCAAATCTTTTCCATTTGGACAAATACAGTTTCCAGGTAGTGGAATTTCTGGCCATTTCCAAGACCTGAAGCACATCCTCAGAAAAGAGGTGCCTAATGGGATAAAAACCCTATCACCCACACCATCAGTTGAAGAATGGACAAGTGAGGATGGATAAAATATTCCTTGTCTTATGTGAGAAGGTGAGGTAACTTGTGGCAATTGTCCCTGGCCAGGTGAGGGAGAAGGGGGAACCAATGCTGTGTGAACCAATAGGAAATCCTACCTGATCTTGTGCAAGACTTGTGGTAACAGAGTATGAGGGGAGAAGGCATACAGAGACATCCACTTCCAAGGAAAAGACAGGGTGTCCACTTTCCAAGCCAGAGGACTTGGGACTCTGGAACAGAATAGAGAAAGCTGACAGTTCAAATGTCCAGGACACATCTCTGTGAAGCATCCATTCATGATCTTGTGTGCTGGACCTGCTCAAAGAGACTGCCTCTAGATTATGCTCTGAGGGAATGTAAACAGCTTGAAGACTCACTTGATATGGAATAGCTAGATCCCAGACTGAAGACCTAGTCTCCAAAGAAGATAGGACCTTGCACCCCTGCTTGTTGACATGCCAAACAACCATGGTATTATCTGTGAAAATTATGATGGGCCCAGGATAAAAGAGGGAATAAAAATCTTAAACAGCTAGAAGAAGAGCCCTCATCTCTTTTACACTTACGTGGTCCAACCTCTAATAAAGAGGCCAGAGACACTGAATCTTGAGAAAGCTGGAGGAGGCCCCCATCCCCTGTCCTGAAAAGGAAGCCCTGGGTTGAGAGAAGGTTGATGAATCCACCACCGAAGCTCAAGCTTAAGACAAGGAAAGAAGGGGAAAGGTAAGTCCAGAGGGTGGCAATGTTGGAGCCACACTGACTTGAGATAACAAAGTAGAAGCCATGAAACTGGGAACCCTGAGAAAGTCACTGACTGTGATTGAAGCCAGAGGAAGAAGAACATGGAAAAAGGCAGTAAGAGAAAGTGCCTTGGGGGTAGGCAGAGATGCCAGCACGGGGATGGTCTGGAGCTTGAAACCAAGGAAAATATGATCCTGAGAAGGGGTCAGGGCTGATTTCTGACAGTTTAATGTGAACCCCAGACTCTGCAGCAGGGAAATAGTAAAATGGAGATCCTGAAGCAGAGCATGGGGGGGGGGGGGCCTTGAATGAGTAGATCATACAGATAAGGAAAGATGTGAACTCCTCTCATCCTGCAAAAGGAATGACAGGAGTGAGGCATTGGGTGAATATCCTTGGGTCAGTAGAGACAACAAAGGGCAAAGCACAGAACTGAAAATGCAAGGAAGAATCAGAGAAAGGTAAACACTTCTTTAATAAGGCATGGATGGGGATATGAAAGTAGGCATCCTTGAGATCAAAAGAGACTAGAAAGGCCTGGGGTAGAAAAAGGGGAAATAAAGTCTGAAGAGACAACATCTGAAAAGAAGGAATCTTGAGAAGGGTGTTGAGCTGGGAAAGGTCCCAAATTGGTCTTCAAGTGCCCTCCTTTTCGAGAACCAAAAACATTCTGGAATAAAAAACCCTCCCTACCTGGGCAGTGGATACAGGTTGAATTGTGCTCTGGATCAAAAGAGAATAGTGTACCTCGGGGAAAAGAGGAGGTTTTTCTCTAGGAGGTTGAGGAATGACAAGGGAGGGAGTTAGAGATTTCCAAACCATCAAATAACCCTGACAGTCTGTTGTGATCTTCAACTAATTGTGAAGAGACAGGGAAAGATAAGGGAACCTGGCCAAAGGAAAGAGGAAGCAAATTGTAAAAAGGAACTAAGTTTATCCTGAAAAGTATATTTCTAGGAAGCACGGGTTTGAGTAGACATAGCAGGAGGTACACACCTAGAACCCGGTATTTCCTCCTTTGGGTGTAGGGTGAGACTGCCTGCAAACAAAAGCAGATTTGGAGGGGTAATTCCTCTGAAACTTAAGAATAGGACCCTCATCCTAGAGAGACTTAAAAAGTTCAGCAGCAGCACCACCAAAAGATTTTTATTATCCAAAGCAGCATCCGATAGTTTGGCCTAAATGTCATCAAGAAAAGCCTGAGGATGAAACCAACAGTAGCACATCATAATAGAACCAAATGCAGCAGCCCTGGAGGAAGCATCAGCTGCATCATAGCTGCATTTAGTAGAATGGCAGACAACGTGAAAGGTAGAACCCAACAGAGAAAGGGCAGCAGTCTTCCCATAAGAGTCCAAAAAGTCAGAAACCACTTGAGAAACCTGAGAAAGGAGGACCAAAACATACCTGGTCATATCTGTAGAGTAGTTAATGGCCTGAAAGGATAAAGTGGCAGCAGTATAAAACTTTTTGCCCAGCCTCTCCATGGGCCTACTATCCTTATCTGAACAAAGCAGCTTGGCTGAGGGCAACAGCTTAGAGAGATTAGTAGAAAAGACAGACACTATATAAGGATCAGCAGAAGGGCATTTATAAAGAAATTTACATTTATCAGGCACCATGTAAAATCTGTCAGGTTTCTTGGTGGAAGGGTGCTAAGAACCAGGGGTTACAGAAGGTGCTGAAAAGGTATCCAGGAAGGCAGCCAGAACTGGGGGAACAGCAGAAGGACTAGGAGACTTCATAAGGGGGAGCTCATAATACCTTTTCTGAATATCAGAGACTTAAGACTTGAGAGCGATCCCACTTAAAAAATTCCATCATACGGGTAACAGTGTCCCCAAAGGAGGGTTCCTCTAAAGGGAAATCTGGACTAATAGAATCCTCTGTGAACCATATTCCCAGGGGAGTAGGGACTTGAGAAGAATAAGACAGCGCTCTTCTCCTGAATCCTGTTCCTCATCTGAGGATCTGGTTCCCTGAGTCTTTTAAGAGGAATGGAAGACCGGGATGGGCAGACACAGACCCCCCCAGAAGAAACTTTAAAGCCATCAGAGCATTAAACAACCCCTGAGTAAAATCTTGCCATTCACTTTGGAGATCTTTAACTACAGGTTCATAGTTTCATAGGTAGGTACTAGGCTATCGGTCCAAGGACCTAAGTGAGCCTAGCCAACAAGGTTCCCTGGCTTTTGCCACCCAAAAAATTATTTTCCTGTGCCCCAGTCGAGCAGAGCCACAGAAGTGATCCCCGGGGTGAATTTCCTGTTTCCCTTCCACTCATCAAGATTTTTCTTGAAGAGTGCTAATGAGGAGCTTTGTTTACTATAGATGGATTGCTTGTTCCAGAGTATGGGAAGCCTCTGGGACAGAAATCTATCCCTCCAGCATGTTCTGTTTATTGTGGTGACAAGGTTTAGGTCACTACAACATTTAGCTTGGAGGGATTGGGATTTCTTTAGGTGGAGCATGTCCAACAGCTCAGGGTTTGACATAGCTTTGTATGTTAGGCAGAGATCACCTTGTAGTAGGCAATATGCTACGGAGTCAAGCTGGAGTTTTTTAAGACGGTCAGCATAGGGCATCTGTTTGAGGCCAGTAATCCTCTTTGTGAGGTACTTCTGCGGCCTTTACAGCTGTTGTAGATGTCTTGTGAGGCATTCCAAAAGGGGCATTGTACTCTATAATGGGTCTAATGAGTGACGTGTAGAGGGGAACAATGACCTCTTTTTTCCTGGATGAGAACCCTTTTGTGATGAGGTGTGCCATGTAGAAGGATTCCCTGACCACTGTGGTGATGTGATTCTCAAAGGAGAAACTACTGACCACCTGGGTCCCAAGGTCTCTTATCACACTTTTGTTAAGTAGACTGCCGCATATGTGGTAGTTCATGGGTACTGTGTTTTTACCAAAGGGGATGACAAAGCACTATTTGGCACTGAGCTTGAGGCCATAGCTCTGACACCAGGCATCTGTCTCAGTGAGGCCCTTCAGTAGGATGTCCACATCATTTGGGGACTCAATTATGGCTCCTAGTTTCAATCATCTGTGAACTTCATTAGGCAGAGACCTTCTGTGTTATCCTGTACTTCAGAGAAGTAGATACCAAACAGGAGAGGACCCAGGATGTTGAAAGCCTTGGCGAGGTCAAGATAGGTTGTGTGAACCACCTAACCCTCATCTACGTCTTTGGTGACTGCTTCAAAGAAATCAATCAGGCTCAGGAGACATGATCTGCCTTTCACAATCCCAAACTGGGTGGGGTCCAGAGTTTGGAGGTTACTAATGTCTTTGTTTATAAGTTCTGTGATGATACATTCCATGGCTATGCAGACCAGGCTCATCAGGCTAATAGGGTAATAGTTCCCAGGGTCCGTGGTGGCTCCCCCTTTGTGGAGTGGAATAACTGTTGCTGTGCACCATTCAGTGGGCACAAAGCATGAAGTGAGGCTATGATTGAGAGTCTTGATATAGCTATAGAATACTTTGTGGTTGTCCTTAGAATCAGTGGCAATTTTGTTTTTGGAGCTAGCTTTGGAGGATTTTATGAGGGATCTCAGCTTCTTACTGAGGCTGACCAGGGAGCTCCTCCACTTATGTGATTTTACTCCCTTTTGTAACAGTTTATTCCTTCTATTGTACAGTTTGTTTATGGCAGGGAACCACCAGATTGGCTTCCTTTTTTTTGGAGGATAGGTAGGATCTTGGTTCTGTTAGGGATAGCACGATCCATGCACTCACATAAGTGCTTATACAGTGCATTTGTGTAGGATTCAGCAGTCATAATTGTAGTGTCCATCTGCATGGGTGTCATAAAGTTCACTATTTCTGTCTTAAGTAGCATGAAGTTGGCTTTGGAGAATTTTTTTACGGTGGTTTCCTTAATGGGGGATGGGGGCGGGATGTGGATATCTAAGGTTATTAGTGTATGGTCGGATCTGACCAACGAGGACTTGACTTCAGGTGTGGAACACCGGTCGCTCATGTTGGCAATGACTAGGTCTAAGATATTGTTGTCCCTGGTGGAGGTGTGGCTAAGCTGATCCAGGGCACTGGAATTCATGAATTCCAGAAAGCGTTGAGTGAAGGAGTTGGTACATGAGTAGTTTTCTCAGTTAATGGAGGAGTAGTTGAAAATCTCCCATTATTAGGGTGTTTGGTTGAACCCTAATATTTTCCAGTATATCAAGAAAAAAGGAGTGGGAATCCTGGGGCATGGTGGGGATCTGTAGCAAGCTACAATTTGGATTGCAGTTTTGCCCAGAGTTAGTTGCACTTTGGTAATCTTGGATAATCTTGGATAATCGCTCTAATCTACATGGGAAATATGTTTGGTTTTCTGTTTCTCTTTCTGCAGAATGTCTGCACAGAACACCCTCTGAGTGTCATACCTTTGGTGACACTCAAAAATTACAGTAGGGATCACCTTCCTTACTAAGAGTTGTGGAATCCTCCTCAGTCCCTTGGATACAATCAGCCAAAGTCTAGAGTAGACGATTCTAAAGCCACCAAGGATGTATGAGAAGTCATTGACATACCAGCCTCCAACAGGGTCACAGTAGAGGATCCAAAGCAACCACCAGAAGATCATATGGGTTTTCACTAGTCTTAAGAGAGACGGCTGGGGAGGCTGGACAGCAGCAATATCAGAACTGAGTGTTTTGGTATTTTTCTTGGCCATTGGCTGACTGTTAGGATGAGAAAACTCTGCCATAGCAGCTTGAGCCAACAGCTTAAGACGTTGGCTTTCAAGGTAAATAGAAAAGAAGGAGAGACAACTATGTAGATTCTTGGGGACAAAAGCCTGGCAGGCAGAACCATGCAGATGGTTGTGGGAAGCACCCATACAGAAGAGATACTGGTCATGACAGTTTTTATGAGGAATCAGCCTCCTAGATTGACATTTTCCTTTTCTGCATGACATGAACCTAACTAGCACCAAATAACAAAGTAAGATAAGGAGAAACCCCAGCAGGGCACTTATCTGAAACATGGCTTGGTAGCCAGCATAGCAGGAAGGTGTTTAGACGGACATTCAATGTTGTTATTCAGACTGGGGGCAAAGAAGTTCTGAGAGTGTGCATCTGCTTGTCACCTTTATGCCCTACACCTTGTGCAGGGCGTGTATATGTGATGTACGGTGCTTGTAAGTACTAAAAGCTTTGGTATGCTGGCTAGATGCTGTGCCATCCTTGAAATGAGATCCCTTCAGTTATGACTACTGCAAAAGTGATATGGAAGGACATCTGCTATATTGTATGATTCCTGCAGCCTTGATTTAACAGTGTCAGAGGTTTAGGCTAGAACTGGCCAGCCAAACAGCACTCTGGGGTTAACACCATTTACAAAGTAAAAGTTTTTGTTTTGGGTATGGGTTTGCATTAGATTGTATAAAATGCACCCAGTTTTCAATTTCCCTCCTTTGCTATGATAATTTCTACTAGGGGACACAAATAATTGTATCTTTGTACAGTCTCAAGGGGTCCACTGGAATATTTGAATACAAACCATGCTGGATTATATTTTGCAGTGTGGAGTCATGTCACATAATTTTAGTAAACACAATAAATATGTGGAAAAATATATGAAATTTAGGCTTAAAACTGGAAGCAGATTCTAGAATTTGGAACTTGGAATTCACATAAAAAGAATGGAAAACTAGTTGGTAACACATGTTCCAAGTATGTCTCTGTATCCCACAACTGGTAATTCTGCCTTGTGGCCATAGAATTGTTATGGATATTTTAACACCTTTATTAAATTATCACTTAAGTCAAAGGTACACATACATTAATTAATAGGATAGAAAACAAACAATTTTAACATTTTTTTCATTTGCATACATTATGCATTACATGTAAGATTTCTTTCTTTCTTTATCATTGTTATTCAGTCCAACATTGCATACATTGCTCAATTCCTGTCTTCACTTAAACATAACTCCTCCTTGCAGACATTATTCTGCATGTACTGTTCCAACAAATTCCATTTATTCCTATGTAATTTGTTCCTTCTCTTTTCTAAAGATCCCACTTCCAAAGCAATACAATATTCAATACTTCAAATACAGTTGGTTTAGATTTTGATTTCCATTTTCTAGTAATTGCTTTTATTGCAGTCAATAGCATTAAACTTAATAAGGCATTACTATCTTTACACAATTCAGTTCCTATGTCCCAGCTCAAAAATAAATATTTTCTTAGTTCCGGCCATTTGTCCCGACAATATTTTATTTATTTATTTATTTATTTTACATTTGTTAACCGGGAGAGTCCGACTGGATACATGTCCATTTTCAGCGGAGGCCCGGGTAGAAAAGTTCCAGGTACATAACAGACATATGAACATTGTTAATGCAAAAAAGGAAGATAGTTGAGTTCTAAATACAATATAAAGATACATCACATCTTGGGAAAAAAATAACAGCAGCATATAAAAAAAAAAACATAGGTCAGTTACAAAGGCGAGGCGCCTTGTTAAAAAGCGGTTAATAATAGTGAGGTAAGAGAAGGGTAAATGATAGTGGTTAATTAGGTTTGGAACAGGGACATTGCCAGAGAGTATTGAGATGGGGTTTAAGCTTTTTTTTGAATTGTAGGAGTGAAGGTTCTGAGGTGAGCATGGTCGGTAGGGAGTTCCACATTTTACCTACAAAGTTTGAGAATAGAGAATCCCCAGCAGAATTATTGGCTTTGGTAGTTTGAGCTAAGATCTTATTGGAGGAGCATAAAGATTGCAGGTTAATATAGGGGTGAATGATGTTTTTCAGAGCTGGTGTTTTCTCTGGGTGATACAGTATCTGGTGAGCCGTTTTGAGTTGGTTGAAATGGAGTTGGCTGGAAAACTCTAACCACCCTAGTTGCTTCAAGTTAGTGCAGTGGTGCGTTCTAAAGGTGGAATTTGTGGCAAATCTAGCTATGTGATTGTAACAAGAAGCAAGTTTGTTAAGGGTTGTCTTGTTTAGGTTTGTAAAGAGGGGAGAGGCATAGAAAAGAGTTGATAGTAGGTGTGTGCTGGCAATTGTAATTTTAGCGTGAGGAGTGAGAAAGTGTTTTACTTTATAGAGAAAGCCAAGATTTTTATTGACGGTTTTGATGGTAAGATTGAAATGGGTGTCAAATTTAAGGGAGTTATCAATGGTAACACCTAATAGCTTTGTGTGAGCTTCTGGTGATATAGTGATTCCATTGGAGGATGTAATAGAGAAGGTGGGAGGAAGAGTCTTGTTAGTGGGTGAGAAAGTAAGTAGTTTTGTTTTGTTGGGGTTGAGAACTAGTTGACGACTTGAGAACCATTTTTCTATTAGGCTGAAGGTGTCTTGGGTTGAAGCAGTGAGGTCTTCCAGGATGGAGGCAGTGCTGATGATAGTCGAATCATCTGCATATTGAATGCATGTGGCATGGGGGGTGATTATGGGCAGGTCATTAACAAAGATGGTGAAGAGAAGAGGGCCAAGAATAGATCCTTGGGGAACTCCAAGTGTAACAGGTAGGCATGTGGATAATTTGTCCTGCCATAGAACAGCCTGTTGCCTATTGGACAGGTAGGATTGGAACCATTTCAGCGTGGAATTGCTGAGTGATAGTTTTTTTAAGGTATGGAGGAGTTGAATGTGGTTCACCATATCAAAGGCCTTGGAGAGGTCTAAGAAAAGAGCAGATGATAGTTTATTATTGTTTCTGAAGTTATTGATGGTATTAGAAAAGGATAGTAGGGCTGATGTGGTACTGTGATTTGGCCTGACGCCATGTTGGGAGTTGGCTAGAATTTTATTTTTGGTGAGGTGTTCCATCAGTTGTTTGTGGACACACTTTTCCATAATTTTGGTCAGGGGTGAGAGTATAGCTATAGGTCTGTAGTTGGTTAGCTCTAGTGAGCTACCACCTTTATGGAGAGGAATAATGTGGGACATTTTCCATATGGAGGGGATGAAGGCTTCTGACAATGTACGGTTTATGATTATGGAGACGGGATAGGAAATGGCCTCAGCTGCTTTTTGCAGAAACTCAGCTGGGAGAAGGTCAGCTGCTAGCTTAGTGGGTTTTAGTTTTTAAGAAGAGATGTTATAGAGGATATGGGTACTGGATCGAAGGTAAATAGATGATCTGATGTAGTTGTAGTATTCTGCTGGCATGGGTAGTGGAGTGGGCTGGTTGTTTGTTTGAATTGTGTGGCCAGGGATTGTATAGTTTCTGTGAAGAAACTATTGAATGTGTTAGCAATGTTTACAGGGCACTGTTGTTTGCAAGTTGTTGGAGTGGGGTGGTTGCCTGGCCTGGGTGCAGGAGCTTGTTTAAGCCTGCCCAGAATTTTTGTGGATTATTAAGGTGTTTGTGTTGGAGGTGGAGGAAGAAGTTTTTTTATCATTTAAGATCATTCTTTTAGTTTCATTTCTAAGTTGCTGGAAGGTTTGGTGGGAGTGTGGGTCTTTAGAGGTACGCCATGTGACCCACATCTTGTTTCTAGATAGGATTTTGGATTTTGTTTCCTTAGAGAGCCATGGTGTGGTTTTGGTTTTAGTTCTAATGGACTGTATTGGAGCATGGGAATCTAGAATCTTGAGGAAGGTGGTGTTGAAGTAGATAAATGCATCTTCAAGAGGAATAGACTTGAGTATTGTCCAGTTGTGGGCCTTAAGTTCAGTTTGAAAAATGGAGGCGTTGAATTTATTATTGTTCCTGATTTTTTTTATGGTTGTAAGAAGGGGGGTGATTTTCTTGAATTTGATAACATAGGTGAGTAAGTGATCACTCATGTCCTCTGGGTGAGTACCTGCTGAGTACTGGTCAGGATCTTTATTAGTAAGGATCCAGTCCAGGATGCTGTCTTTGTTTTGGGGTTTACCTAGTCTGGTAGGAGTGGATATGAGCTGAGAAAAGCCATGTAGATTTATGCTGCTAGATGGGGAGCTAGATGAGAAGGAATTCCAATTGATGTTGAAGTCACCTAACACTATGGATTCCTGGGGTGAGTTTGAGTTAACCAGTGGAGAAAGTCCTCTAAGGTTTTGTTATTATTGTTGCCTGGGGGGATGTAAATACATGCTATATTTATGCTTTTATGTTTGTTTGGTTGAAGTTTTACAAGTAGAATTTCGGCATTGTTTGTTAGGAGGGGTTGTGGAGAGGCAAGGGAGATTTGTAATGTATTTTTGTAGAGTATGGCTACACTGCCACCTTTACAAGTTATTCGGTCTGTTCTTAGTATATCATACCCTGGTGGGATTATCTGTGTGTCTTTCGTACTTGGTTTAAGCCAGGTTTCTGTGAGACATAGTAGGTCTGGGGAACAAGTAGCTAAAAGGGCATGTAGGTTGTGAATCTTATTGTTTACACTTCTGATGTTTAGATGACAGGTCAGAAGAGAGTTAAAGGGTCTAGAGTTTAGATTGAGAAGTGGAGGGGAGAGTAGGGTGGAATTAGAATTGAGTGGAGGGGAAGGGCCAGGGTTGGGGTGGATATCACCATCTGTGGCTAGTCTGTGATTCAGAGTGGTAATGAATTTGAGGGCTTTGAGTAGAAGTTTGTAGTAATGTTTATCATTTGGCCTAATATTGGTAGGTTTGATAATTACATAGCGTTCGAGTTCTAACAAGGTGGGTGAGTAGGGAGTTGAGTCATGGCCTCTGTTGTTAATTATGGGGGAGGGGTTGGTTTGGTAGCCTGGGTGGTGGAAGCCTATGTAAGATTGAGTACTCTGTTGGGAATTTTTAAAATATACCAGCTCATTACACTCTCAAAAAGTCTCCAATTGTTACAGATATCTTGTGAAAGTCAACATACACACTGGTTAAGTGGTCATTTGGCTATGTCTTAATGAAACATAAGGCTGCAGCAACTGGTGATATTGGCAAGCATAGGCACAAAATAGCTTTTATTGGCCACATAGGGAAAAAAATCGTCAAGAGAAAAAATGGCATCAACATATAATATAGCACAGCAATGAGACATGAACGTGTAATCAATTATTTCACATTTTATCTCCACATGGGTGAGTGAGAAGTTAAATCCATTTGTATTAGTTAGATGAGTTATATAGCCTTTACTAATAGGTGTGCATTTTTATTTTGACAAATTAAATGAACTGTGGTACTATCTAATTATATAGTAAGTCAGTATGGTAAAATATGATTTCTTGCAATAAATACACTTAATGTATCCGATACGTATAAGGCCTTCCTCCTCTTTTTGTATGAGGAAATGAAGTTTGGATTTTAATTGTTATTGTATAATATTGTTCTCAAGCGCACACAGCAATAATTTATGGTTGAATGACTGTACCTGATCCATCAGTTTTAACTCTCTTATTAGATTTTTCTTCACTGTCATCATCTGACATTTCCATTTCTTCTTCATGACGAATCCCCATAAGTTCTTCATGATGTGCATTTCTTAGCTCCTAAATATAAAGAAATTGACAAAAATTAATAGAAACATCAGTAATTTAAAAATTATGGCTATAGCACTGACACACCACTATTGTTCCAAACATACTCATACTTTGTTCACACTTGGTGCTAACATTAATTTATTTCGTCATTTTTTTTTTTGATGCGATTGTTCCCACATAGCCTATGTCCTGTTTTAAGGGGCATCAGAGATTGCATTTATAGACACCAGGGGAACTTTGGTCAATGGCCATGGGATGTTGTCTTACTCTTCTTTAGACAAATACTATGGGATCTGTTAATACCCATCTGAGATGCCATTGAGATGCCATTGATTTAGGTAGATGGGATTCCAGCTTAGCATCTCATCTGAAGGATGGCCCCTCAAGAGTGCAACATTGCCTAATGCTGCACTACAGTGGCAGTAATGGAATATGAATCCAAGCACTTGGTCTGGAGACACAGCACACAGTTTTCTAATCCACCCAGCATCAAAGAGAACTGTGCTGTCTTTTGAGTTATTGACAATAAACAATGTCATTTATTTTATTTTTGGAAGTAACCTGATTTAGAGACAGTTTCTACCTGCTTAATTTCCTAATCATCTATGACTATAATTATTTTGAGTAAGTATACTGTATATGCCATGGAGTTAAAATTTATTTCTAGCTGTTATCATAAAGATAAAAGATTAGAAGAGGATGTGCCCAATATAAGAATGGATGCAAAATATGTAGTGAACTAGTATCATACAAAAGGGATCTATTACAGACAGCTAAATCATGGTTTAAAGATGTATGCTTCTAGTCAGGTTAACCTAAAACACTGTCTAATGAATCTTAGCAGCATTTGGAAAGAAATATTGCATAATCTTTTCTGAACAGTTGCAAAATCCAGTCACATATTATCCAAATATTATCAAATTAGTGTAGATGAAGTGTAAGGATACTATGTCAAAGAAGCTTATAAAATAATCTCAGACAGCAGTGGTTGTTTTGGATAATACCATTCATTCACTAGAATCAGAACCACATGATAAATTAGTAACAAATATAAAAATAATAAAGCTAAACAACGGAAATAAAAACTCCACTTTAATAATGAGGTAAATCCCAAATGACTTGAGCACTTTCTCCAAATTTTTGTTGATTACCTGAATAACACTACTTTTTTTTAAATTTACCAGCCATTGTCATCCATGGGAAATTGATTTCCTTGACAAACATTTGACCAAAACATTTTAAGGGTTGAAAAGTAACATTTTTAGGAAGGAAACTCATTCAAATTCCTTGTTACACTTTGAAAGTTGCCACCCCCCTCCATCAAAGGAACAGCATCATCAAGGGGCAGATGGTGAGACTGTCTCACCTAGTCATTGACAATGAGACCTTTAAAGACAAGTTATATACCCTTATAGGGATGTTCTTGGAAACAAGGTATCCTTTAAAAATGCTGATGAGGATCCGACAAGAGGTCACTAGAAAAAGAGAAACTACTTTTCCCCCAATTCGGAGGGGAAGTGAAGGAGGCATGCAAATCACAAGGCAAACAAATATCTCTGAAGTGTTTATATTGAGATAGAACCATTTAGCCCCACTCTTTGTCTCCACTGTTAACAAATTCTGGAATACATATTTTGAGTACCAAACAAAAGAAAAATTGGGGAGTAAGCACAGAGTTGTGTTTAGTAGAGGCAAAAATATAAAGAACATCCTAGAGGGTCACAACGTTAAACGACACAACTCTTTAATGTATAAATGTGGTGCATGCAGATATTGTAAATTTGTCAATGACGCACCATACGTCTTAGTACAGAATGATGAATATGCCCTGGAAAATGCAGTTGTAATACTACTATGTTAGTCTATGTGGCTACATGCACAAGCTGCCAGGGATTTTACGTGGGCAAAACTATATGTAGGCTCCACGACAGAAACAGCAGAGCATTTTAGGGCAATTAAGAACCAAAACAAGTACAACTCACTGTTTTTATACAGCATTCGATGCACCAATTTCAAAAGGTTTATCTTTTTTGTCATTGACCGAGTTTTTCCTAATGCAAGTTGAAAGTCGAGACTAAGGAATATATGTGGCAGTTAAGGCTAAATGTCATGTATCCGGCAGGTTTAAATGATAATATATCATTGGCCCCTGTGTTGAAGCAAAAGGCAAACATTATTTAACTACTCTTGCTTTTTTTAATTTGAACAATTATTGTATGATTTTTACATCGAAAACTATATATATATATATATATATATATATATATATATATATATATATATACATATATATATATATATATATATATATGTAGTTTTTTGACTACTGACTCTTTACAAAGGCATCTTTTTCCAAAATCTATAGATAGCCTTTGAATATGGTTTATGTTAGTATGTTTTTAACTTCAGTTAAGCTTTTTATTTATTGTTTGGAGAAGGCTTAATTATGATGTAACCTATTTTGATCACACTGATTGGTTGCAAAGTCACAAGACCACTGTATTTAAACACTTGGTTTTTATGTTTCTAAATGACTCTGATGAAGCTATAACAATTTCCCGAAAGCGCTCAGTCATTTGGGATGTACCTCGTTATTAAAGAGGAGTTTTTCTTTCCGTTGTTTTGTTTTATTATTTTTTTACATTTGTTACAAGTTTTGTTACTCTTGTTGGGTTGGTTTTATTGTTCACATGATAAATTTATTTGTTTATTTATTTGACATTTGTTGACCGAGATAGTCTGACTGAGCTTGTGCCCTTTTTCAATGGAGACATGGGGAGAAATGCTCCACAGTACAGATTATACAAACAAAATATTAAACAGTAAAAATTATGCAAGTAAATTATTCCAGTACAAGGTATGCAAGTAAAAAGTAACAGGAGTTAAGTGAAATATACTAAGCATAAAAATTAGTATAAACAATAAGGGTTATAATACAGGGTCTATATCACGAAATCAAACTTCCAAAATGTCGAACACCATAAGTTTGAACTTGTAAGATCGAATTCAGATAACATCAAAACTTCAAAACAGCAATTTTTTTCCCAGGGGAAAAGATTTGCTGTTCTGAAAAACACACACATAAAATCACACCAAACACCTTCAAAACCTACACTAAACCTAACATACACCACTATCTATGCACTATCCATAACCCAGCCCTAACCCTAAAGTCCGTCACTACCGCACACTTACGTGACCTGCGCCCTAACCCTAAAGACCATCACTATCGCACACTTACCTGACCCGTGCCCTAACCCTAAAGTCTACCTGTTTTACCTTGACCCGGTCCAAAAATGCCGAAGCCGCAGAAACCGCCAACCAAATACTTTCCCTGGGAAAGAATTTGGGTTTCCACGGCTTTGACATTCTCAACTTTCAAGCTACCAAGTTCGGCCTTCCAGTATTCTGCATTCTTAATGTTCAATTTCATGACAGGAACCCAAAATACGTAACCAAATTGCAGTGCCATAGAGAGATCCCAGAAACTGAAGCATTAAAAAAGAGTAGTAGGAATAGAGGAGGTAGAATCAAAGCAGCAAAAATACAGAAGAACTGTTAAGGTAGTTTAGAAGGAGAATCAAAGTAGTAAGTTTGACAAGTTAAAATGTGAGGTGAAATTAAAGAGAGAAAGGTAGATGAAAGAAAGGAGCTAAATGTCAGATTACTAGGGAAGAATTTGAAAGAGAATGGAGAGCAGTATAATGTGATTAAAGTGATATTCAGGAATTTAGAAAATAAAGGTTAATTAAGGGAAAGCAGAGCTTAGGAAAGAAGCAAGGAAGGGAGAAGGAAAAGGAGGAAAACAGGGAAGGGAAGATATTAAGCTGGATAATTACAGAGACATGAAAACACAGCAAAAAGGCTCTGACCACACAGATAAAGCAAGTGTCACTCCAAACAGTCCAAATTATGTAAAAAGTAGTGCAAAAATTAGTGACACAATCTCCGCAATGTTATATAAAAAGCTCAATTTATTGCAATATGCTAGTAAAAAATACTTTCACCTCACAAGGCTTCTTCAGGCAGAAAACTGCATACAGGTTCAAACATGGTTTCATCAATGAGAATTTACGGATGAGGGAGGAGTTCGGAACCAGTCAGACTGGAGAGGAACTAATGAGCTAGGCAGCTTATCCAATCAACAACAGCACCCAATGCATGTGGACGTGACTATGTGAACTGAATCATTAGAGACGCTATTTTCAGTACAGCATCCAATGGCTGAGACTATAGTGGATCCAGATGTTATATCTAACGTTGAAAGAACTAATTCTAATAATTTAATGAATACAGTTGTCAATTCAAATTTGGTGACAGCCCTAGACTCTTTAGCTGCACCTCTCCACCTCAACAAGCCATACCCTTTACTGAAAGAGAAACGGAGTTACCATAGCAGCAGGGGCCGAAGTCATACCAGGAATACAGGATACAGAAAGACTACACAAAGCCAAAAGAGGTTTTAAATGGCATTGTATATAACCTTTCGGACTATTCTTTAACAGAACGAGAAGAGCAACTTTTAAATAAAGGCTTGACTTTTATTCCATGGCAGTTGGCAGACATTTCAGATATAATTATCAGTTTTAAGCTATATGTATGTAATTTGAACCTGAAACCTGAAATTGATTTATGGAATGAATCAACGTGACTTGGACAATTTTACTGTAAGTAGAAAAAGCACTTTTGTTCCTGTTAACAATCCGTTAATTGCTGTATTTGAAGAAGTAGTTGTATATGAAATATATGATTTATTGTTTTCTAACAAGGAAAGTTTCTATCCAGATAAAGAACAGGAGAAAGCAGTTAAATCGCTTATAGCTAATAGTAACATTGTTAATAAACCAGCGGACAAGGAAGGGAGAATAGTTATTTTGAATTTGTCTGACTATATAAATAGTATGATGGCATTGCTAAACACTGAAGATTATACTGCTTTAAATGCAAGTGAATTAAACAGTATTATTCAAGATGTAAAAGCAAATGTATATGATATGCATTTAAATAATCAGATTTCTTTAGAAATATTGCAATATTTTCATGTTATGCATCCTAAAATTCCTTTTATTTATGGTACCCCAAAAATACACCCCCCCCCCTCCCCCAGATGCGACCTGTTGTTTCTGCATCAGGCTAGATTACTGAACTTTTATCTAAATATGTAGAATTATTTTATTTTATTTTATTTTTATTTTACATTTATTGACCGGGATAGTCCGACTGGAATCATGTCCATTTTCAGTGGAGGCCCGGGGAGAAAAGCTCCAAGACAAACAGCAACAATTAAAATAAAAATGAAGACACTTTACAGATTTGATATTTACAAAGACAGAATAACAATTTCACTGGTAAGGGTTAACTCCTGGATAAAGTCAGGAGAGAAAGAAGATTAACAGTAACTTGACTAAGAATTTATTTATATATGAGGTATGAGTTAGCCAGGCTTGTTACAGTGGCAAAGCCAGTTTAGAGCCAGATGTTGTTTGAGTCTGGTTTTAAATTGAGTTAGAGAGGAGAGCAATGTAATTTCAGCTGGCAGTAGGTTCCAGACTCTGCCAACAGTGTTTGCAAAGAGGAAGTCACCATCTACATTGCTAGTTTTGATAGTTTGAATTAGTAGTTTGTTTGAAGATTGAAGTAGTCTTGAATTGCTATAGGGGGTAATAATATTTTTAAGGGTAGGTGTATTATCTGGATTTAGGAGGATTTTCTTGGCCACAACCAGAAGGTTAAATTGGATAAGACTGGGAAGTTCTAGCCACTCAAGTTGTTTAAGGTTGGTGCAGTGGTGTGTTCTAAAAGGCAGGCCAGTGGCAAACCTGGCAATGTGATTGTAACATGCTGATAGTCTGTTAAGTACAGACTTATTTAGATTACAAAGAAGGGGGAAGCATATAGTAGAGTTGAGAGTAAGTGTGAGTGGGCAATGGCAATCTTAGCTGGAGGGGTTAAGAAGGCATTTATTCTGTATAGTGACCCAAGTTTTTTATTGATGGTCTTGATCACTTGATTAATGTGTAGGTCAAATTTTAGGTTGTTATCAATAATGGCACCTAGTAGCTTTGTAGAAGGGCCAGGGGAGATAATTGTCCCATCTTTTGCTTTTATGGTGAAGGTAAAAGTTGTAGACCTTTGTGTGGGTGAAAATAGCAGCATTTTAGTTTTTTTGAGATTTAGTAACAATCGATGTTCAGAGAGCCAGTTTTCTATAATATTAAAGGTGGACTGGGTAGCAAACCTCAAGTCTGCAGGAGATGTAGCTGGACAAATCAGGGTGGAGTCATCAGCGTACTGGATACAATTAACATTAGGGATGACAGTATGTAGGTTGTTAATAAAGATGGAAAAGAGAAGGGGCCCAAGTATGGAGCCTTGTGGGGCTTCAAGGATGGTAGGTAATAGGATGGAGGGCTTGCTCTGTCAGATATCCTGCTGCTTCCGACTGAGGTAGGATTTAAACCACTGAAGGGCTTTAGAGTTAAGGATATAAGTCTGCAGGGTGTATATCAACAGTTGATGATCCACCATGTCAAATGCCTTGGTAAGATCCAAGAAGAGGGCCAAGGATATTTGATTATTGTTACAGTTGTTATTGATAGTATTGGTAAAGGCTAGTAGGGCGGAGGTCGTACTAAAAGGATTTAAGTCATTCATGTAAAAGATACACCTTATTTTTTAGAACAATTATATATGTGGTCTAACGAACATGATATTTCTACTTGTTACTTTAGATGTTGATAGTCATTTTACATCTATTCCAAATGATGTTGGAATTGATTACTTAAGGGAATATGTTACATCCTTGTCCATATTTAATTCCACTGAAATAGAGACTATCTGTGCTCTGATAGACTTAATATTGAATAACAATGTCTTCTTATTTCAGAATGTGGTGTACAAACAATGCAGAGTGTAGCCCATGGCTAACAGCTATGCAAACCTGGTTGCCAATAATTGAGAAATTAAGCGTGTATTAGTGCAAATAATAAATTTAATAACAGTATTTTATTTTATAAAAGATTTGTAGATGATCTGTTTCTTATTTGGGATGCATCTTTTTTTTTTGAAGAGTTTGTTAGTTACTTGCATTCTACAAGTACCTTTTTAAGGTTTAAATATAATATTAATTATATAAATATAGAAGTTCTTGATACAAAAATATTCAAGCAATTAGATGGAACAATTGGTACCACTCTGTTTAAGAAACCTCTAAAGAAAAATACCTATCTTCATAGAACCAGTATGCACCCCACATATATATTTACAAATATAGTTAAAAATCAAACTAAACATATCATTTGACTTAATACTAATAAAGAATTAATGGACACACTGTTATAAGCTATTAGTGTAGATTTTTTGGATAGAGGGTATACAGAAAGTATGGTAACTAAATTAACTAGTGACATAAAGCAAGAAACTAATAGTAATAACATATATCCTATCTTTTCAAGCACTCATGTCCAACACTATAAGAATAGATCTCAAACTGGAAGAGGTACAAACAATATTAGTACTTTTAGATGCATTTTGCCATATGATGTAAATACAAATAAGATACAGAATATTATTAAGAAACACTGGAAGATGATAAAACATGTACCAGCTTTTAAGGATGTATCCTCAGAAAATTTGACTTTTGGGTATAAGAATCAAACCAATTTGAAACATCAATTATGTTATAAGGAACAGTACCAATATATGCATAATACATCAAGCAAAAAGAGCACTTTAAAATGTTATAATTGCCATTTTTGCAAATATAGCTATATAGATGTTAGTTTTATTCATCCAGTAACATCTAAAATATTCCATGTAAGAAGTCATGGTACATGTAATACTATAGATATAATATATATGGCTAGATGCTCTCAGTGTACTGCATTCTATATAGGCAAGTGTAATAGGAAGCTAAAAGATAGATTATGTGAACATATTTCAGAGATCAGAAGAAAGCTAGAAACAAATGCACTATATAGACATATAAAAAGTACAGATGACACACATATATTTAATTTCCTAATTTTACAAAATATTAAAAAGTCTTATCAGAGGGGGTGATTTACCTAATTACACAGAATTAACATAGAATAAATGGATATTACGATTTAAGGCTTATCAATATCCAGTATTAATGATTATTTTAGCTTAAAACTGCTTTTGAAGGACATTAGTAATAAATTGTGATTCATTATATATTTTAATATTGAGTCTATATGTTTATGTTGTTTTTATATGACATATATCTTTGTGTTCAATGTAAGTCACATGATAATAATTAACTCTAAACCATGTTTGAACCTATATGTAGTTTTCTGCCTGAAGAAGCATTGAGAGGTGAAAGTATTTTTTACTAGAGTATTGCAATAAATTAAGCTTTTTATTTAACATTGTGGTGCTTGTGTTGCTAATTTTTACATGATTACAGAGACATCTCCATAAGCTGTATAGGTAATTTTTGAGAGTTCAACCAAAAAAGGAATCACTCCGATTCCATAACAAAACATAATGTTTGAGAGTTGTCTTAAATTCATGAGCATGAGTAATATTTTTGAGCATCAAGGGAAGCTTATTCTATGATAGAGCAGGAAGGTAGCTGTAAAGGTTTTGACCACATGATTTCTTAGGTTTATAGATTTGTAGGAGACATTGGTCTGAGCTTCTGAGAGAGCGAGGTGGGTTATGGATGAAAATAACAGAGGATAAGCTGGGGCAGGAGGAGGGCTTATTAAGAATAGAGTGGATGATGAGAAATTAAGTAAATAGCAGTTGGTTAGGAAATTCTAAAAAGCTAAGTGATTTAAGAACAAGCCAATGTGGTGTGATTTTGGTGGCACGTTAGCTGCAAATCTGGCTACTTTGTTGTAAGTAGTTTCAAGTTTAGAAAGAAGAGAGGACTGTAAATTAGTATAGATCTGAGAGCTGTAGAAGAGGTCAGGAAGAAGATAAGCCTGGGTAAGAGAGATTCTGGAACTGAGGGTAAGAAACTTAGAAGTTATGTACTCACCATAACGTTCCATCTGAGTAGGTGACTTCATTCGGATGCAACCTGTGGGTATCGGATCCGACCTCGGATCCGAGCCGGCAATTCAAAAGCTTAGGCTCCGAGCTCCTAGCTCCTCCCTCTTACCCATAACCCCTTGCCAAGCCCTGACTGACCTCAGATTGAGTTTGCCTCAAATACTGACAACAGTACACTAAAACAGCATAAATAATCGCTCTATAAAGGTCAGGGGGATGGAATCCGAATGAAGTCACCTACTCAGATGGAACGTTATGGTGAGTACAAAACTTCTAAATCTGAAGTAGGCAGACTTCATTCGTCTGCAACCTGTGGGACAGAGTCCCTAGCTACCTGAATCTTGGGCCGTCATGGAAGGATGTTCCGAGCACCGCTGAGCCAAAGGATGCTCTTCCTCTAGAAACAACATCCAGCTTGTAATGAGAAATAAAAGCAGGAGGCGAGGCCCGAGTAGCTGCAGCAGATATCATCCAATGATACTCGGGACCTAAAGGCTGACGTGGAAACTGCCCTAGTAGAATGAGCCGTAACCCTCTGAGGAGCAGGTCTGCCTGAAGTGTCATATGCCTGCAGAATACAATTAGCAATCCACTTAGATAGTGTGACTTTAGATACTGCTTTACCCAGAGCAAATTTAGCAAAGGAGACGAACAGCTGATCTGATTTCCTGTGGCCAGCTGTTCTGGTAATATTAAAACGTAATTGTCTATGAACATCCAAGGAATGCAATTTGTATTCTCCTTTGTTTGAGTACTTGGGAAAAAACACAGGTAAATTGATTGACTGGTTAATATTGGATTCAGAAGAGACCTTCGGAAGAAAGGAAGGATTGGTCCTGAGGCACACCCTATCAGGGAAGAAAGAAAGGTAAGGCGGTTTGACACACAGAGCCTGAAGCTCAGACACTCTTCTGGCTGAAGTGATAGCTACCAGGAAGGCAGTCTTCCAGGAAAGGTACTTTAAATCAGTAGAAGCTGCAGGCTCGAAGGGAGGAGCAGTAAGGGCCTGCAGGACTAAAGACAAGTCCCAGGGTGGTACAACCTCCTTGACTGGAGGCCTCAACAAAAAAACTCCTTTGAGAAATGTTTTGCATAATTTCGCCGTCATAAGGGAGCTGTGTCATGACCAATGTGATAATGCGAGATAGCTGCCAATTGTACCTTAATCGTGGAAGAACTAGCCCCTTGATGAAAGAGGTCTGTTAGAAAATCCAGCACCGCTGACAAAGGTGCCGAAAGGATCCAAAGTTCTCTGTACTGCCCATATAGAGAATCTCTTCCATTTACTCCGATAAACCTGCCTGGTGGAAGGTTTATGAGCTGCCACTAAAATGGCCTTGACCGGTGATGAGATACCGGGAGTCCTAATTAAGGATGGAACTGGAGCAGCCAAGCTGTCAACTTCAGGGTCCAGATTGGGAACTGACATTCCCAGAGGGTGAGAGATGAGATCTGGACCCAGAATCCATGGTGGATTGATTTTGTGAGACCATACGAAGGGGAACCAAGGTTGTCGAGGCCAGAATGGGGCAATGAGAATCATTCTGCTCCCCAAACTGTTGGCTTTCTGCAGAAGCCTCTGCATCAGAGGAAGTGGAGGGTAGGCATAAAGGAGACCGGGAGGCCAAGCATGCACCAGAGCATCTCGGGAACTCCTGGTGGGGAAGCAGAGCGAAGAAATTGTCGCATTTGGCATTTGAGGGAGAGGCAAAAGATCGCAACAGGGGTGCCCCAAGCAAAAATCTTCTTCGCTACTTGAGGATTGAGAGACCACTCGTTTGGAGAAAGGATGGTGCGACTGAGCTTGTCCGCAAGGATGTTGGACTTTCGGAATGTGCGTTGCTACCAGAAAGCGTTTGGTGGAAATTGCCCATTCCCAGACTCTCATGGCCTCTCGACAAAGGGGTAAGACCTGGTTCCTCCCTGTTTGTTGATATACCAGACTACCGACATGTTGTCTGTCTGAATCGCAATAGTCCCTGAAGGAAGAACGTGGTGAAGTGCTTGCAACGCTAGGAGCACCGCCCTCATTTCCAGGACATTTATATGCAATGACGTCTCTGTGGGATTCCATGTGCCTTGGACAATCTTTCCAGAATGCCCCCACCGAGGCAAGAAGCGTCCGTGGTCACTGTGGCTCGGGAAATGCAGCAAAAGGTCTCCTGCCAGGGGCTCGGAGAAAGAAGCCACCAAAGAAGGAGTCCCTGCACGCTCTGCTGACTAGAGAAGAACAAAGAGGGACCACTGAACTTGAAGGGTCCATTGAAGAACCGGGCATGAATGAGAAGCGGAATAGCTGCCGCCATAGAACCTAGGGCCCTCAGGACCGAAGCTGCAGTTGGAGATGGTTGCAGGATCGCTGTCACATGACACTTCAGGCTGGCAATACGGTCTGGGGTGAGGAAGGCTCGCATTGATCTGGTGTTTAGTCTTCCTCCTATGAAATCTATAACTTGTGTGGGGTTCAGAAAAGATTTCTCCCAGTTGATCGTGATGCCCAGCCTTGGTGCTAGTTGAAGAAAGTAATCCCTGGCTGAGCACAGAAGATGCCTTGATGATGCCGTCAGGAGCCAGTCGTCCAGGTACGGAAAGACCTGTAATCCCTGGAGCCTCAGGTGGGCCGCTACCACCTTGGTAAACACCTGGGGCTGAGGTGAGACCAAAGGGGAGGACCCTGAACTGATAATGACTGGCTCCCAGCAAGAAACCTCCTGGATCATCTGTCCATCCGAATGTGGTAGTGAGGTCTATGGAGCACATCCAGTCGTTCTCCCTCAAGAGGGAAGTATAGATTGCAGGGTGACCATCCGGAACCTTAGCTTGGTTACTGACAGGTTCAACTGGGAAAGGTCTAAGATTGGTCTTAAGTGCCCCGTCTTCTTTGGCACCAAAAAGAACCTGGAGTAAAACCCTAATCCGGTTTGATCTCGGGGACGCTGGATGCTCTTTTTCTAGCAGCTGTTCGATTGGTGGAACATCTGGGAGGCTGCGAGATTTGGGAACCTTGAATAGGGGAATTGAATATCCTCTGGATATGACTCGAGCACCAACTGTCTGTTGTTATGGACTCTCAAGAAGTCAGGTGCCTCGAAAACTGCCCCCCGTCTGCCTCCAGAGACGGACAGCCGGGCAACCCTTCAGGGCTGCTGCGTGGGTCTATCAGAGAAAGGTTCTCTGGACCCAAAGTTGCCAGGAGCCCCCCTGCCTCTAGCACGACGACCTCCCCGTCCTCCTCTGCCACGGAAGGACTGGTTGTCCGGAGCAGGTTGGGACTGCTGCGACTTCGGAACCACATCTTCTTCTGACCCTTTTGGTACTTAGAGAAAGACCTCTGGGGAGCTGAGAAGCGGACTCCAACGGCAGACAGCGTCTTCCCTGGACTAATGTATTGCGAACAGTCTTGCCAAACAAGGCAGAACCATGAAGGGCTCTGCAAAATCACAATGGCGGAGCCAGGCCTGTCGCCTCATGACTAGGCCTGCTCCTCCCTCAGTAGCATGAGAAAGTAGCCGCATAGATGTATTGGAAACTGATCTGAGAGTGGCCATTCGGGTGGAGTAAACCTGTTTATCCTCACCGAGATGGACTCGGGGAGATGATTCTTTAATCAGATCCCGCTGCATCCTAATGACATGTGCCATGTAGTTCAGCGCTCTCAAGGAGAAGGTTGCTGAACTAAAACTAATGCGATCCATTGAATGGTACTCCAAGTCCGGAGGATGACGGAGGGAGTCTCCTGGGCCAATTCGGCTGCAGCCATCATCATGGCATCTACTGGGGACCCTTACTCCAGTGGGTAAAGAATGCGGTCAGGATAAGCTCAATGGTGTCCGGATCCTTCCACGCCCTGATGGAAATAAGATCCACCAGGGGTCAGCAGGAGGGGACACCCAAGAGGTAGAAGGGCCTCGAATGCCTCCAAGAACACAGACTAAGAAGCCTTGGGGCAGACCACCCCCTGATCCTTAACATCTCCATGATGTCTCCAAATGAGACGTCCTCAGGGGTGACCTAGGGAGCCTTCCCTTCATCCAAGTCTGTGTCTTCAGTGACGGACTCAGGGGAGTCCATGTGCCTCCTCTAGGTACTTCATCGGGGGCTGTCCGAGGAGTACTCTTCAGCAGTTGGATGTTCCAAGGGAACCACTTGGGACATTGAGGCGGCTGTCCCTGGGACCGGCTGGTGGGGCCTGGCCCAACTGCAATGGAGTGCGGGATGGAGCCGTGGCAGGGACCGGGGTCCGGATGTCCTCGACAGTGCCCTTTCCACAGCCAGCTTCTCTAAGCCCGAGCCGACCCCCACCGGATCGGATCCGAGGCCGGTGTGCTCCGACCTGGACGGAGCCGAAGACACGCTCCGCACTCAAGGGATGGGACGGATCCGAGGTGCTGCCGACCCATCGGATCTACCCCGGATCCAAATCTGCCCGGCGCCGACAGCTCCGAACCCGTGGTATGGGTCGGAGAAGGAGCCAAGTCCCGGATGGGGGCTAGGAGCACTACCATTTGCATTTGGGTCTGGATGAATTTCCTGATCATCCGGTCCATATCAGCTTCACTACTAGAAGATGTTGACCTAGTGGAGGCGAGACCTCCTGCCTCCTCCTCGGGTCCAGGAGAGAAGCTAGAAGGCACAGGGATGGAGGAGCGAACTGGAAGTTGTGCTTCTCCTGTGCCTCTCCTTCTGTCTTTCCCTAGAGGATTCCTTCCCCTCCGGCAACTTAGAGGGAGGATGAGTCCCAGGGGAGAACTCACAGCAACAGGTTGCTGAGTGGAAGGGGCAGAGGCGCGGTATCTGGAGGTAAAGACCGCCAGCACCTTGAACCCTGCACAAATGGTACAACCAGATGACAGGTGTTCAACCCCAAGAGTGTGGCCATCCGCTGGGGACAGCTTATGGCCACACCGAGAACACAGCCTTATGGGCTTCAGACATAACCCTAATGCCTAACACAAACACACACAAACAAACAGAAAATTAAATAAAAGAGAGGAAAGCCTAAACACACTCAACACTAACTATATCAAGAAAGAAAATAAAGATTTTTAAAACTTTTTAGTCAAAAATTAGTTCTTATCTTCACCATACTTGAAAAAATCTGAGGTCAGTCAGGGCTTGGCAAGGGGTTATGGGTAAGAGGGAGGGCTTTTATCCGATACCCACAGGTTGCAGACGAATGAAGTCTGCCTACTTCAGATCTTTTGTTTCTATAGAGTAGGCTGAGCTTTTGATGGGTTTTCTTTACACAATGTTGAACATAGAGATCAAATTAAAGTTGGTCATCAATGATAACTCCAAGGAGCTTTGTGTAAGTTCAGATGAAATAAAGGCGTTGTTAATGGAAGAAACAGTGAAAGAGGATTTACGATGGAAGAGAGATTTGGGTAGAAATAAAAGTAGTTTTGTCTTTTTTGGGTTTAGTATGAGTTGGTTGTTAGTAAGTCAAGTTTCAGTGAGGTTAAGAGAAGATTGGGTGAAAGAGAGCAGATCAGAGGGGTTGTCGGCAATTGTGATGATAGTGGAGTAATCTTCATATTGTATAATGGATGACTGAGGACGGGATGTGTAGAATTCATTAATAAAGATGTTAAAAAGAAGGGGGCCAATAACTGATCCTTGTGGGACATCCATTTTTATGGGAGAAAGGGAGAAAATGCAGATGGACTGCTGTCTATTAGGAAGGTAATTAGTAAACCAGGAGATATTTCTAGGAAAGAAGTTTAGTTGAGAACATTTGGAGAGGACGATGGAGCGGGAAACAGTGTCAAAGTCTTTGGAAAGATCTAAGAAAAGGCAAGATACTAGTTTATTATTGTCCCTGGGTAGGGACATGGCATCAGTAAATGAAATGAGTGTAGTAGTGGCACTGTGGTGGGGGTGGAATCCATGCTGGGTAAAGGTGATGAAGTTATTATGAGTGAGATAAGACACTAATTGTTTATATGGGTCTACTTTACAAGAGTGAAATATCACTTACCCGAAACTCATAACACCGAGAAGACAAAGCCGACAGCACCAGAGCACCAATGTCCTGGATCACTGACTTACCACTCCAGGTAACTAACCAGTTGGTCATCCTAAACAAAAATGTAAACTGAAGAAAACCAAACCCACCCATGTGGGGGGCTGCACCCCCCACTCCCCCAACTAAATATGCCAACTTCGAGAACTCACTACCATTAGGGTAAGGGGCAAAGTTCAACAGGATGGCCAAGCGGTTATTTACCTGGAGTGGAAAGTTGGTGTTCTGGGACATCGGTGTTGTGTGGTCGTTGGCTTTTTTGTCTTGGTGATTTAAAAGTCTGGTAAGTGAATGTTCAGGTTTCTGAAGGGGACCCATTTATACACACAGTGTTCAAAAATTTTGGAGAGAGGAGAGAGAATAGCAACTCGGCAAAAATTAGAGAGTTCAACAGCGTTTCCACAATTATGAATAGGTATGGTATAGAATTTCTTCCAGAGAGTTGGGACAATGGATTCACAGATTGAGTGGTTAATGAGGATGGAGAGTGTGTATGCTATGGAGTATACAGCCACCTTAAGGAAGAAAGAAATCAAGCTGTCAGCAGATGAGGAACATGGTTTAAGTTTAAGAAGGAGACTTTTAATATAGCTAGTAGGAAAGTGATTTAGTGCAAAAGGGCAGTTTTGTAGTAGAAGGGTTGTAGGAGGTGAGAGATTAGTAGGGTTGGAAGATGGCATAAATTTGCTAATGGAATTGATAAAGTAGGTATTGAAGGCAGTTTCTTGGGATGAATTAATTAGGGCAGGGGTTAGGTGTTGAGGGGTTACTGGGGTGGAAAAGTTTAACAGTATTCCAGAATTTTTTTTGGGGGGGGGTTCTAGGTTGTGAAGTAAGGGGTGAGTGGTAGAGTCTTTTTTTATCAATGATTATATACTTTTTGACCAGGTTACAAAGTTCCCTATATTTTTGGAAGTGTGTGAGGGATTTTGTTTTTTGCCAAAGCTTCCTTGTTGAATCTCTGTTTAGGATGAGATATATGGTTGACTTGGTAAGTCTAGGTGAGCAATGTGATTCGACTCTGACAATTCTGGGAGAGACTAGGGAATCTGGTGTGTTAAATAAGATGGAGTTAAACTGAAGAACAGTTTTGGCAAGAGGAAGGTGAAAGAGGAAGGACCAGTCAATTTCAGAGAGATGGTTGTTCAAAGTCTTAGGGTTGGAGTTAGGTTACTGAATTCTTTGAGTTTATGAGATCTAGTGAAGTTGGGGAAAAATCTTTGGACACAGAAACGGGAGTTATCACTACCTGAGTCTGGCAGGGATTCAAGATAGTAACAAAGGTTAGGATGGGAGACAAGAATTCAGTCAAGAATAGAACTGGTGTTTGTGGGTTTATGAAGAAAAGTGGGTGAAGAGATAAGTTGGGTATAGCAATGTAGATTTATGCTGGAGGTAGGGGTGTTAGAGTTGAGGGCCAACCAATTTATATTAACATCACCTAGTATGATAGTTTCATTAGGAATACAGCTAGACATCCAGTAGAAAATCTGTTCTAGTAAGGAAATGTTATCACTAGGGGGTATATACATAGCAACTATTGTAAGGGTTTTGTAGATGTTTAGTTTGCATTTAGCAATGATGAGTTCAGCAGGGTGAAAGGAGGTGGGTGAGTTGGTTAGTGGGGATAAGGTTAGTAGGTCTGAGTACATTATAGCTACACCACTTCCTATTTTATGAGTTCTATCATGGAGTAAGATGATATACCCAGGTGGGAGCACTTCATTGTCTGTGATATGTGGTTTCAGCCAAGTTTCTGAGAAAGAGATTATGTTATGGGAGTACTAGGCTATCCAAGAGTGAAATTCAGCTGTCTTGTTAAGAATATTGTGAATATTCATTGAGTAAAATGAGAGGTGTTTGAAAGAAGGGTTTGATAGTTGCATGGGTTTGTGAGTTGTATTGGTTGGAGTAGATGAATTGTTATGTGGGTCTGGGTTGGGGTGAATGTTACCTGAGAGTTGAAGGGTGTTACAGAGGTAAAGAAGAAGTGATATAGTGGAATCAGATGGGAGAGTTTTCATCTTCTTGTAATTATGTGGAAAGGAATTTGGAAGGAATCTGATTTTAGGGAGAGTGTAATCACTGACGGAAAAGAGAGTGGAGGATGTGGTAGAGGAGTAGCAGCTAAAGGTGCATAAGGAGTAGGAGGATGTAGGGGGATGGGATGTAGATTAAGTTGAGTAAGATAAGACGTAAGGGAAGATAGAAGAAGGAAAAGAAAGGATAGGAGGAGAAGGAGGAACATAGTGATGGGAAGGGAGATTAGGTGGAGGAGTAAGAGGCGTAAGAGTGGAATAAATTAAGGGGGAGAAAGTAGAAGTGAGAGTGGGTATGAGGTTAAAGTTGGAGTGTGCTGGATGAGGGAGGGGCTTAGGAAGGAATGATAGGATCAAACAGGGTGAAATATAAAGATGCGGGAGTGTGGAAGGGGTGGGGGTGACAGAAGGTTAGCTATAAAGGAAATTGATGCAGGAGTGGGTTTGAATGGGGCTAGGGTAAGGGAGTGGAGTGATCCCAAGAAAAGCGAGGGCAAATGGAGTTGATGAGCCATGAAACAAGGAGACAGAAAGAAAGTAAATATGATCAGACTACTGCAAAAGAAACAATCAGTAATATTATGAAAAGAGAATGCTTACAGTAAATGAGTAAAAGAAATATTAAGTACTTTATTAAAAGAATTAAGAAGGTCTATGGAGTGAAAGGTGAGGACTGATAGGAAAGAAAACAGGACTAGGATAGCATGGGTGAGAAGCAAGCAGTGAGGTCTATCACAGGTAGTATGCACATCAGCCTCAAATAGGTAAACAGTTTAAAACCAGAAATAAGTAAGTGGAATAGCTGCTTTATCCTGGAACCTACTTTGAAATTACTTGAATGACACACTCAATGCAGTAGGATGTTTATACAAAGAGCTGTTCACTCATCGCTGTGGATGTTTTAGAGCCACATAATCAGTTAGAGAGAGAGAGGAAAACACTAGTAGGAAACTGTAAAAAAGAAGAAAAAAATCAGAATATAACCAATTTAGGTTAGGAGATACAGAAATGTAAATAGAGGAAGAAACTGTAAAATGGAAATTAAATATCAAATATGAGCAACAGAGAAATGAATATGTACATTACTAGAAGCGCAAATCATAGTGCAAGGAAATAAAAAGGTAAATAATACATAGAAAGACAGATTAGTACTAAAGCTACAAGTATGAAAGGTTAAGGCTGCATGCACAGCGCACAAGTATTACCTTTTAAAAGAAGCAAAAACAAACAAAAACATATAAGTGTTAACAGTCTAAACAGCAAAATTTGTCAATATAACAAACTACTCTGTGGTCAAAAATATTAAAGAAGTACTTACATGCTATTATGATTTAACAGATAGCACAGTAGTCCTATCAAATGCATGAGCATTCATAAGAACAATGCAATTAAATCTGTATTACAATACAGCTATGAACTGTAGCACAGAAATATAACATAAGCCATATACATACAAAAGTAGACAGCTGAAATATCAACAATTTAAGTACTGTGAACACTTTGTTCGCTATAACAGATTAGTCCACGTCAAATGGCAAGCACGTAAAATCCGCACACGGACCAGTTACAGTACAGAACAACTGTCTTGCTTGTTCATGCCTGCACAGTGATATCACCATCAGTTTAACAGTATGATCCAAGAACTTAGCAATGCCAAAGATAAAAAGCAAACTCTTACATGGCAAGCACACCACTATGGGAGAAAGATACTACTACCTGCTAACTAAGTTTAAATGAAGCATGATTTAATCACACACTTAAAAACATATCCTACTACCACATAATTGGATACAATTCAAATGTTTATTCGGCAGTTTAATAATTGGGTAAGCAGACTCATCACCAAACCTTTTTCCAACCACAGCTCAGGCCCACTGAGGCAAGAGAGTGGGCAAAGTTATAATTACAGACAGAGGTATAGCTAACCCTTTTAACCATTCCCCTTATCCAGCTCCTACATCAAGTTTAAGTTGATGTCCAAGAAAAAAAATCCACACAGAGTGCTAAAGCATTATATACAGCCTGATACATTTAAAGCATCATAGAATATTTAACATTCAACTTAAGTTCTACTGAAGCAAAAGTACTGGGGTTTCAGACAATGGATTAAATTACCACTGAAGGTGACAAACACTACAAACTTTTTATCTGTTATATGAAAAACAAGTATAGTTAGCTTCAGTTGAAAGATGTTCCTTTAATTTACTCTTAAATGTTTCCAAGGTCTGTTACTTTCTCACAGATGTTGGAAAATTGTTTTATGTAGCTGGGCCATGTTTTTAAAATGTCCTTTTCCCTACTGTGTTTTCAAAAAAAAAGGTCAAACAAGGGATAGAATTTATTCAAGATTATTCCTGCAAGAATAACTTTGTTGTCTAATTTCCCATTTTGATTTTAATGGGGTACACTGACCTTGTTTGATAATTTTGAAAAGGAGAGAGCTAAGTAGTAATGTAGTATTGCTATTTACAGGTAGCCATTTGAAGCATGTTAGTTGGTCACAGTGAGGGATGTGAAAGTATGCAAGTAAAATGAAGCTGCACATTTTATTTTCAGCAGTCTATATTTTATGTGTATTAGAAGTGTGGTGAAATGGTACTAATGGTATGCCATGTTCAGTTTTGGAAATAAGTATTCTTTGGTAGGACACAATGGTCAGCAGGTACTATAGTCTGGTACATCTTATAATATAGCTGTAGATGAGTAACTGATATCATTGTCTGTATGTTGAGCAAAGGTTAATGTAGGGTCTAATGTTAGGCTAAGATACTGTTGTTCAGAGATGTTAAGTATAGCAATGCCATTGTTACATTTTATGTCTTATTACAGAGGGAAGACACTCAATTAATTTTTACTAAAAATACCTGTAGGAAACAGTGGTGGTAAAATTTTGGTATATATTGTCAGTTGATGCATCCGTCCATCCATTTTTTGATAATCCACTTTACAGCATCACAGCAATGCAGGAAACTATCCCAACAGACAATGGGGACAAGGTTTTAAAATTCACTGCTGTCCATAAGGTCTTAAAGGAAAACTATATCATATAGCTTTACCCGAGAAATTTTGTGTTCAGAACTAGGAAGCTGGGTAATTATAGACCCAGAAGTTTGACCAGCTTAATCTGTAAGCCTATAAAAAGGCTCATTATGAAATTAATAAATAAGAACATAGGTAACCTACAAATTCTTGACCTAAATCAGTTTGGATTTGTCAAGGGTAGATCCTACCTGTTTAACCTGGTCACCTTCATCTTACTGAACAAAGTAGGAGGGCAGTCCAACATAGCATACCTAGACCTTGCAAAGGCTTTCAAAACAATCCATAATTGGGTATCATGGATAAAGTCTCCCAGCTAAGTGCAAACCCTTAGGTAATTCATTGAATAGCAAATCGGTTCACAAACAGAACCTAGGAAATTGGAGTTGATGGCTGTATCTCTTCCAAAAGCCTCGTCACTAATTGTGTACTCCAGAGTTCAGTGCTTGGGCCACTCTTCATTGGTATTTACTTCTCGGAGGTAAAAAAAAAAATGTTAAGAATTTATGGTTGTCCAACTTTGCAGATGACTGTAAACCTGGTGCTCTCATAAACTCCCTAGAGAACACCAAAAACCTCCAAGATGGCCTTTCCCAAATAGCTTGTATTAAAACCATGGACTAAAACTTAATGCCAAGAAATGTATAATTGTATCATTTGGCAAGCATTACTTCCCTTGTAACTATCATATTGAAAACACTTCCCCCCCAGAAGTTGATCCATTTGTTAGGGATCTAGAAGTTTACATCAACAGTGAATTGTCCTTTGATCACCCCCTTTCGTTACTGTAAGGAAGTCCTTTTTCATCAAGCAGCTTATATCTAAAGGTTGATTTCCAATTCCAGGGGTGTAATCATTCCACTGTACTTACCTCTCATAACCTCATTTGGTATGTAGCTCTCCAAACATGTCACAACTGAATTGATCACAATGATTTCTCACTAAAAATTAAGAGCCTAAATAACAAAAACTATGCAGACCACTTCAAAGCCTTGTCCTGCTTACCGGCATCATGCAGAGAGGCAACCTCTGCCCTGAGTATATAGCCTCAACAGACCTTACCCTGTCAGATCTATCTCACATTTTCAAGTCCTATGGTAATGGGAGCACCTGCTTCAACATAAATAGAATATATTGGAGTGACAGGTATGTATCAGAGTACCCCTTAAAGCAAAGTACTTCTCTTACTCTATTCAAATGTAATATGGCTTTGCACCCATGTCCCTTATGGATATGTGCAACAGGTAAATGTTCCAATATATCTTTGTTCTGTCTACCTGAGGGTTATTTGTATATAAAGGTTTAAAACTATCATTGGGATTTAAGGCTAGGTTTCGTAAGATCCTCAAAAAGTAAGTATCTATGAGGCTATGAACCTACTGAGTGTGATACAAATTATACCTATTTATGGATAATGAACACTATAACTCTAATAAATCATTTTGGAATTGTCACAAAATCAGCTCCCTTCCTTGTGAAATCTTTGTACATATTTCTAAAACTCTCCCTTTTTTATTACATTTATTGATAATTTAATTTTGTCAGTGAAAGAACTGTGGTTATATTAGAAAAATTAAGAAAAATGCTACCCCATTTCTAAACCTAATGAAATCTGCTATTGCTAAATTTTCATCCCTCTTCAGCTATGGCTTGAGCAAATTCAGCTTAGTTGCTTCATGGTTAGTAAAGCAAGAATAATTATGTGTCCTTAACTCACAACTCAGCACTAAAGTTTCCATATTATTCTTAGTGGCATGTCTTGAAGTAATAGATGGAAAGGACAAGAGAAATCAATAACTTCCTTAACTAGGAGTCGATCCTGATGAGTGCATATAAAAAACAAGTGTACTCCAAATTTATACACCGACAGTTTATGCTGCTCTTCAATGTCAGACTGTCCCCAAATAAACTGTCAGCAATGGGTAAAATGCCTACTTCAAATTGGTTAATATGGAAAAGCAATTTAATTTCATAAATGATTCATATCTACTTGGCCTGCAAATCAATGCATCCACTTCTATCCCTTTGGTTAATAATTTGAATATAAACTCAGTATCATTACAGATAAAACCAATTGTAAAGAGCATAGTAGTTATGTTGGTATCCGTATCATTCAACTAAGAATTATTATTGCATTATCTCTGCTTGGATGAAATGTTACACTATGGATAAATAAAGGAAAAACTTTCACTAAAATCCTAGAATTCCTTTAATGAGGAAAACCTTTTTTCCTGAAAATATCCACAAAAATATTTTGGTTTCAAAGAAACATCCTGTCTTGTAGTACAACTTTAATAACCATTGCTGTTTAAAAGAGTAAAATGATGTTTCTTTATAAATGGATGAAGAAATCTTGCATTGATGTATATGCCATAGTATTTATTCGCTGACGAGTACCTTTGCTTTATTCATACCATTAAATGCATGTACACTGTGTTTTGAATTTGCTGCTGATCTTTATTTGATTTCTTCACGTGATCTTATGCAACAAGAACATTATATATATAACTTCAGATAATGAGTAGCATGTCAATTTCAAATGCTATTTTTGCACTAAAATTATTTGTCATCTGTTTATTTGGATGTTGTTTATTCATTATAACAAGATTACTTATGCTTTGACTTTCAGGCCATAAAATAACTCACTTTCTTAGACATTCATTGTTTTCATAGAGCTAATAGCTCCTCAAACACACACAAGGAACTTATATCTCTGTCAAAAATTTAACTGGACACATTGGTTTGACAGGTTCTTACTGTGTGTGCCCCCCACTTATGGAATATACCACTCCTAAATGTTAAGCAAAGTTGTACCCGAGCCCCTTTCAAGACTAGCCCAGTTAATTGCAGAGATACTTACAAATTCTCTCCAAAACAAAACTTATGTGGCCTTCCTTTAGGTAAGAGGTAATTACTGATATTTGGTGTCAGGGTTGGGCTGAAAATGGTCAGATGACTCATCATCTAGTATCTGCATAATATACAAACCTGTTTTAAAATAGTCACAAGTTAAATCTTTTAAAGCTATAAATAAATGCTAAACATTTCATTAAGAAAAAGAAGTATAAAGGTAAAGAATGAACTACAAACAGATAATGTGTCTAGATTTTTTAGTGCTTAGACATATATTTCCATGAAAACTTGAAAATGTTGTGGTATTGTGAAAAATGGAATGGCATGAATGAATTACACCCATAGGGCTAGTACTTAAGATGGAAGTCTAGAGAGTCATGCACATATGGGGACTTTATGATCAATATCAGGTGACTAGTAAGGAATGTGAGGCAATCCCTACTAAAAATTAAAAATAGTTTTGCATTCTTAACAGAAAGGAATTCACTAAAACACACTTAATGCAAGCCTGCTTGCAAATAGAAATGGCAGAATCATCCAAGAAGTTCTTAATAATTAGTGTACATTTTGGTGTCATCCACATCTGTTATTTTTACATAATGGGTCAGCTACAACAAATTATATTTGCTATACACAGTACAACCCTGTTGACATAATTTTCATAGGAATGAATGATCTTGTAGCAGGAAATAATAGCCTACATCCTTCTTATTTTGTCTGTTATTCTTAAAGTGTCTTGGTTCTGGTTTAAGCATGTGGACTCCAGACCAGATATTTTACATCAAGAAGGTGTGTGGTCTACATCCTTATGTGGGAGAGGGCAGCCTCCACCCTTCTGAGCTGGGAATTGCTGGTTTAAGGTTTATTATGCCTGTTTTCTAAGCGTCTTTGTTCTGATTTAAGCACTTTAAGCTACAAGCAAGTTATTTTACATTAGGAAGGTTTGTGGTGTACACTCCTGTGGCACAAAAGGATAGCCTATGCCCTTCTTAGCTGGGAATTGTTGGTTGAATGCTTATTGTGTCTGTTATTCTAAAAGTGTTTTAGTTCTTTAAATATATGTAGATGTTGATCTCTCTCAGTGTAAGTGTCCCTTAAAATACACTTACTGTCTAGACAGATTTTTTTTTAGCTACAAGAGCATCTAGTTTGCGCACAGCTGAACATTGCTAATCAAATTCCTTGTCTTATTGACCTATTCAATATTTAAATTTCTCACACTCCTCCTAAGTATATCAGTAGCCATGGATATGCACATCTCGACTTTCTCTATGGCCAGTCTAGTTGAGATGGGTATTCTGAGGCATTGTAGCAATCACCTTGCGTACACTGACAACCAATGTATTCTTAGTAAACCAGATAAAGTATGCAAGAGATGTAAATAAATAAGGTTGGAGGCAAAATTCTCTCATATAAACAAAAACTAATCCTATAGAGGATGTCAGTGATACTTGCACCACACCTACTGCACAAGGTAAAGACACAACACATAAAACTGAGGCACTTGCAGGTAATCTTCCTATAACAAAAGGACCTCCTGCATAGCACAATCAAAAAAATAGGTCCAAAACATGATGTAAACACTCCACTACAACACCACCGACAACTACACATAGTAACCCTGTATCCAATGCCTGTAATGCTAAGCCCTTAAGGCAAACCAATGCACAGCCAAATTTCCTGATAATTGGTGATTCTACATTGAGGTACACCAATGTCCCCCTCACCAGACTGAGTTGGGAGAGAGTCACGGTTAGCTGCCTTTCTGGGGATAGGATCATTCAAGTTTCTGAGACACTCAGGTCATTGAACTACAGGCACCAATATGACTTTATCATAGTCCATGTGAGTGTTAATTACCTAAGACTTTCCTCCCTTGACTATATGAAATGAGACATGATTAAGCTCATGATTATGTGTCTTAGGCAGGTATTAGCATAGCACTGAGCAGCATACTACCTTCCCCAAGGATCATGCCACATCACCAAAAGAAAATAATTGATTTTAACAACTGGCTTAGCTTCTGGTGTCAATCTAAGGGAGTGCAATATTTATGGCCTGGGAGGACATGGTTGACAGACCAAGCTGCTTTACCAGGGATGGACTGCACTTAATGCTCTAGGTTTTTGGATGTTAGCAAAGACCTTTTCAACACCTATAGTGCCTTTTTTAGGCAATGCCAAACTGATAAACCTTCCAACTTAAATGAAACTATGAAGGAATACCTCAAGGTGGTACTACTCAATACTAGAAGTCTTAACAATCTCCATGTAGTAGCGTCCCTCCCCTTTCAACGCAATACAATAATCATGGGAATCTCAACTACCTCTTCTATAGACTGGGAATCTTATACCACTTCTAACACACAAACCCACTGGTTCTTAATTTTGTTAATACCAACATCCTGAAACAGTTGGTACATTCTCCTACTGCGGTTCAAACATTCTTAACCTTGTACTCACGAATATGTGGGTGATGTTGCTCACCCAATGTAATGGTTTCACTCATCAGATTTGACCATAAGGAAGTATTGCTTGAAATAAAAATTAAATCCTGGGATATAGCAAAACCAAAAACCTTTAGGAACTATTTCAAGGCTAACCTCTCTCTACTAAGCAACACATTTGCTAAATGCCAAGCACCCCTAAACCCAGTTAGAAATCATTGCATATGCTGAGCTATTCATAACATTTCTGTAAAGCCATATTGATAGCTGTATAGAGAGAGTTGTGCCACATTAATAATAAGACAAACTCAAAATACAAGCCATCCTGGAGGAATCACAGTATCAATCGGTTATACAACAAAAGAAAAAAAAATTGGCTAAGTGTAGGAGGAAAATAGCTATACATACTAAAAGCCCCCAACCTATCTAAACAGGCAGTTAACAGGATTAATTAATACTTTAAAGGATAAGTTTGAAGATGAAATAGCTTTTAAGGCAAAGAAAAACCACAAAGCTTTCTATAGCTATGTCTGCAACCTCAGGGAATGTAAATGGCATCACCCAAATTGAACCACAGGCCATTGCCAATCTTTTCGCTGAAAGGTGGTTCAGCTCAAATCCCTCCCCTCCCTGCAGTAGTCCAAAGGAAATACCACATGGGATGCCCGTGCACTGGCCCAGCAATCAAGGAGCCTCAAACCTCACCACTATCACCAGTCATGGGCATCCATATAGGGAAAGGATAATAAATATACACACAGTAAAGTACAATTTCCCTTAAGGGCACACAGAGATCACAGTCAGTCTGGGTCTAGTTTCTCCCTTTCTCTCCATGTCCCCAATAAGACTCTGCACTGGCACAGCTATAGGGTCCAGATCTTAGCTTAGTGGGCAAGCTAAAACCTCCAGCACCCTCTCTGTCCAACCAGAGCTTCATGTCCCTGCCCAAGTAGCTGACACATACACAGACACTTTGAGATAAGAGTTATATACAACCACAAAGGCACTCCTGGGGAAGGCTGGCACAGGTTCTCCAGCTGTGCCCATTTTACCCAGATTATATGGTAGTACCACTTGCCACCACCCACTAACATTTATCAGCTACTAAAAGGCCCTTATGAAAGGGTGTCCAATTATACTGTGCAATATTATTATCCAAATGGTAAGTGTAACTGAACAGTCAAGGCTTATTTGGAGTGGCTTTGTACAATATCACTAAATATATGCAATGTACTCTTAGAGCTTAAGATATCTCTACATAAAACAGCCACAGTTGACAGGTTTAAAAATATTTAATAATAAATAATAAAAACGCAAGACAATACTTCTTACTACACAGTGCTATTCAAGAGTTCAGAGATCACAGAGACATATTTAAAATAATACAGTAGAAAAGTTCTGACATCAATACAGAAAAAGAAACTAATCTAATCTTCCTAGTTCCTAGCTATATCTAAGAGAAAACACAGTTTTAAAATAATCTTACATATAGAACACAGGCAGAGTGCTGGTGAGTTGGATGTTATCAAGACAAATGCTAAAAATGCTCTCATTCTTTCTGTCCTTAAATTGATAACACAGTACCACTGATTCATTTCAGATTACATCATTTCTTTCTGGTTCCCAGGCTAACAGAAACTCAGAGGTTAATAGCCCTTTTGATCTTGCAGTTGGTCAGGAAGCCAGAACAATAAAAGAAATTATACATATAAATTCTAGCCATTAACTCTGGCCTCAAAACAATAGGCAGAATGCCTCCCTGTTGACATCTCGGCTCCGAGTTTTAGATCGAAGAATTTCACAATGCTTGACTTATCAGCTTTTTTACAGCAGAGTGCACTGTTGTCACATTTTTTTCAGTTCAACATCTAATACAGTCTTTTCACATTTAAGGGAAAAAGCCTGTGGCTTACATTAATATTTACAAATGACAGACTTATCTACAACATTCTATCTAGCTAGGCTGGCAGCCTTCAGCTATCTTCACCCCCCCCCCCCCGGAGAACCCAAGCTAGTTTTTCATGTGACCCTTGAGAACCTTTGCTTGAGAGGGTTAGGTCTATCTGAGTATACCTTACCCCATTCCCTGTACTGAGAGCCCATCTGTGTTGGCATTGCTAATCCCCCTGCAGTGCTGTACTGACATATCACATGCTTTCAACCCTAGGCTCCATTCTAGCAACTAGGCATTTTGCTGGCTGGCTCTGTTTAACCATGTTAGGGGATTGTGATCTGTAACTACAGTGAAGTTTCTGCAGTGCCCACACTATGGCTAGACATTCCTTTTCTACAGCTGAATAGCATTCCTCCCTGGGTTGGAGCCTATAACTGAGATAAACCACTGGGTCCTCTTCTCCCCGTTAAGTAATCTGGCTAAGCACACCCCCTACCACATGGTTAAAAGCATCCACCAGCACAACAAATTCTTTGCTGTAATCTGGACTGGCTAACACAGGGGGTCATTCCAAAGCTTCTTTAAGCTTCTGGAATGCCTGCTCACATGGAAGATTCCACACTACCTTATCTGGCCTGTTTTTCCTTGTCAGGTCTGTGAGGGGAGCAGCTATGGCACTATAACTGGGGACGGACATTCTGTAGTACCCTGCTGTCCCTAAGAATGCCCTCACCTGCTTTGTGGTAACAGGTGCAGGCCATGCCTGAATGGCTTCCACTTTGGCAGGTTCAGGCCTGATCTTACCACTACCCACTCTATGTACCAAGTAGGAGTCCTCTGCCATACCCACCTGACATTTGCTGGGCTTAATGGTCAACCCTGCCCTTTGTAGTCTGCCCAGCACTTCCCTGACATGTGGAAGGTGTTCTTGCTAGGAATGGTTGTAGATGGCAATATCATCTAGATAAACGAGGGCAAACTCTCCTGCTAGGATATGATCTACCAGGCTCTGGAAAGTCACTGGGGCACTGTTCATCCAAAAGGGCATCTTTGTGAACTCATGCAAGCCAAAATGAGTCACAAAGGCTGACTTCTCTCTAGCACTGGGAGTCAAAGGCACTTGCCAGTATCCCTTGCTAAGATCAATGTTAGTAAGATACGTAGCCCCACGCAGCTGCTCTAGGGCCTCATCTGTCCTAGGTATGGGGTAAGCTTCTGACTCTGTGTGACTATTTAATTTCTTGCAGTCCACACAGAACCTGGTGCTGCCATCCTCCTTTGGCACCAGCACCACTGGGGAGGCCCAGGGACTGCTGGACTCTTGAATCACCCCTAGTTCCAATATCACCTGTATCTACTCCCTCAGAGTCTGTTTGACTCTCTTAGGTACCCTATAAGGGGCCTTCCTAATAGGCATTTGGGGTCCTGTATCCACCTGGTGCTGCACTAGGTAGGTGCACCCTGGTTTCCAGTGAACATGTCCCCAAACTCCAGTAACATTGTTCAGATTTCTCAAACCTGGGTAGGAGATAGCTGCTGGGACATTGCTACCACGTCCACTGTGGTGTCAGTCCGAGCCTCACTGAGGAGATCAGTCACAAGATCTTCCTCAGGCTCCTCCTGCAATCCACTGCAAATGCTCAGCACAAGGGCCTCCCTATCATGGTAAGGTTTCATCATGTTAACATGGTACAATTTGTGCCTTTGCCTCCTGCCTAGCAGTTCCACCATGTAGTTAACAGCACTTACCTTTCTTACCATCTTGTAGGGTCCTCCCAAGCTGCTTGCAGCCTGTTGTGTCTGACAGGAATGAAAACCATTACCTGCTGCCCTACAGCATACTCTCTATCTCGAGCATTCCTGTCATACCACACCTTTTTCTGCTGCTGGGTTTCTGCCAGGTTTTTCTGGGCCAAGCCCATGAGTTCCCTAATCCTTGTCCTGAACTTTAGGATATATGTCACAACTGACTGCTTGTGAGATTCACACTCACCTTCCCACTCATCTCAAATTAAATCTAGAGGTCCTCTCACCCTATGCCCATACAAAAACCTGTGGATTCCTGGGGAACCTCTCTGTAAGCAAACAGATGAGGCAAATATTTGTCCCACTCCCTCTTAAACTGGTCTGCAAATGCCCATAGCATGGACTTGATTGTAGAGTTTAACCTCTCACCAAGACAATTAGTCTGGGGATGGTAGGGGGTGGTCCTCAGGTGCTTCACCTCACAGTACTTTCACAGACAATCCAGCAGGTCTGACATGAAATTGGCACCTCTGTCAGTCAATATTTCTTTTGGCAAACCTATCCTGCTGGAAATCTCTAACAAAGCATTTGCCACCTTTTCTGCCTCAACAGAGGACAAAGCCACTGCCTCAGAGTATCTTGCAGCATAATATACTACCACTAGGATATACTTTTTCCCTGTGGAACTTGGGGTACTCAAGGGCCCCACAATATCCATAGCTAGGAAATGGCTCCTCAATCACAGACAAAGGCATCAAATGAGCTTTCACCTTGTCTCCTGCATTGCCTACCTTTTGGCACTGCTCACAGGTTCGGCAGTACCCTGTTACATCTCTGCAAATTCCAGGCAGAATGTCTCCCTCTAGACATCTCGGCTCCAAGTTTTAGATCAAAGACTTTCACAATGCTTGACTTATCAGCTTTCTTACAGCAGAGTGCACTGTTGTTACATTTTTTCAGTTCAACATCCAATACAGTCTGTTCACATTTAAGAGAACAAGCCTGTGGCTTACATTAATATTTACAAATGACAGAATTATCTACAAACTTCTATCTAGCTAGGCTGGCAGCCTTCACTTATCTTCACATCACATAACACACCCCCCCACAATCCCCACCAACCATTACTAGGGAACAGGTCATCAATGCACTTACCTAGGTCAAAAACACAGCATAGATGGGCCCCAATAATATCCTATAATGCTTAATAAATTGTGTGAAACATGACCTCTCTGGTCCACTTGAATCACTTTTCAACTCGAGCCTACAGTAAGATTTTGTGCGCAAGGAAGTGAAAATGGCTACAGCCATTCCCTTGCATAAATGAGGTCCCACTACTGATATGGGTAATTACAGGCCTATATGTCTGACCAGCCTCATAAGTAATCCCTTGGAAAGAATAATCATGGAAATGATAATTCAGGACATTGATAACCTGCAAACACTGTTTCCATCACAGTTCAGCTTTATTAATGTAAGGTCACATCTATTAAATCAGGTGTACTTTTTTGAGAGGGTCACCAAAGCACTGATTGAAGGCAGGACTGTGCACACAGATTACCTCGATCTGGTCAAGGCTTTTGATGCAATTCTTCACTCAGGTAATATAGACAAGATCACTAATTTTGGTATAAACCACTATATCACCCACTGGATAGCCAACTGGGTCACTGATAGGACCCAGAAGATCAAAATAGGTGAGGATACCTCCATCAACAGGCCATTCACTAGAGGGGTCCCTCAGGGCTTGGTAGTGGGCCTACACCTTTTGGCATCTGTTTCTATGAAATGGAAGCAAATGCTGAAGGTTTTTGGCTGACTAAGTTTGCAGATGATTGCAAGCTGGGGGTTATCATCACCAATGGTTTACTACTGAAATTCCGAATCCACTTCAGTCGACCATTGAGAATGTCGACCAGAAATGCTGAATTTGGAATTGTGAAACAGCAACCAAGGCAAAAATTAATACATCGATATCCGTAGTTCAATGTATTCGACATAGCAGGAGGTGGCGTCACTTACCTCCTGCTATGCACGTTAATGTACCATTAAACTCTACAGTCAATGGTACATTAATTCTACTATTTTACAGGGGGGGGGGCTGCACCCCCCACGCCCCCTGCAAATTAAGTATACCAACTCTGAGATCGCACTGCAGTGAGGAAATGGGCTAATTCCCTGTTCCTCACTGAACCGTTATCTCTTTGCACAATGTCAAAAGCAAATACTTTAACTGTACTACCCATTTGCTGTGGTGTAGTCAATGCATTTTGGTTTGACATTCTGCCGACTTGAAAACTGCCATTTGACCACATACCAGTTGTTCGATGCAGTTTCAAGATTTTCAATGTAAACCATTATCAACTCCCCTGAAGGTCTATCTCTGACTAACAAATGATGCCAAAGCCATAGTCTTAAACTAAATTGTAAGAAATGTATAATTGTAACATTTGGGAAGTCAATCATCCTGGCTAATTAACAGGTTGATAATATGCCCCTAAGTGTTAACCCAGTGGTCAAGGTTTTGGGTATGCACTTAGACAGCAGCCTTACCTTCGACCACCATGTGGCCACAGTGGTGAGGAAATTATTTTTATGTTATGCAGTTTATAAGTAAGGGCATGGCATCTAGTTCCAAAGAGGTCATTAACCCACTGTACTCCACCTCTATCAGACCAATCATAGAGTACAATGCTCCCTTTGGTATGTGCCTGACCAGGCATATGCAGCAAGTAGAGTGATCTCAGAGGTTCCTTATAAAAAGAATACAAGGTATAACCAACTTGCTTTATGCAGAGCACTTTAAAGCCCTTTCCTTCCACTCAGTCTCCTACAGATTGCTGAGGGGTGATATATGCCTGGCATTAAAGGCATCCATAAACTCCACACTTATGAATCTCCTACATATTCGTAAGTCAAATAGTACCATAAATACAAGGACTAGGGACTTGAATTAACAGAACATGCCATAGAAACAGATATGTGTGCCAGAGGGGTCTATATTATAACATTGAAATCTACAAAGATCGAATGTTATAATATCGAACCCTAAACACCGAAATCCGCAAACATCGAACAGTCAGAATAGCGATTTTTTTCCCAGGGAAAAAAATCACTATTCCGAAAAACATACACACAACACAAACACACACAAAAAACAGCAATCCACACACATACACTTAAAATTCTACACCTAAACCTAAACTAAACTTTACATACATTACTAGCTATCCACTTACCTTAACCCGACCCTAACTCTAAGGTCCATCACTATCGCACACTCGCCTCACCCGTGCCCTAACCCTAACTCACCTAACCTACCCCCTAACCTACACACAACCGCACACTTACCTGACCCGCACCCTAACCCTAACTCACCTTACCTGCCCCCTAACCCTAACCTACACACAATCACACACTTACCTGAACCCGACCCATAACGTTCCAACATATCGAACACTGAAAACAGCGAAGCCACAGCAACAGTTCATTGAATTCTTTCCCTGGGAAAGAATTCAGTGTCCTGCACCTTCGCTGTTTTCAGAGTTCAACAAAACTGGTTTGATATTATAACATTCAAACTTTATAAAATTCGATGTTATAATATAGACCCATGCCAGAGACTGCCTCTGTTATGGAACAGGCTTCCCATCCATGTGACCTACCTAGTTTTAAATGCAACCTAGACCAGTGGATGGGGAAAAGGAGATTTACACTGGGCCTGCCACCCATGTCCTATATGAACAGAGGTAGCTTATAAATGCCTGGCCCACAATGTCCTGTTTGGATATAGGACATCATTATTCATTTTGAAAAACTTGGTTAGCCTTAGAAAGGCTCCCTGGGTCATTAGTCTAGTAACAATCTGTGAATCTATGAAGATACATAGATAAGCTAAGAAACTACACAGATTATTGAAATGTGAATTTTTCAAAAATCATATCAGTTTGAGCGTGATATCTTTAGAAATGGACTACATATGAAATAGGATAGCATGGTGGCTATAAAAGGGTCATCAGAATCACAGAATGTGCCACAATTAGGGTGATATTTACAACAAGTCAACTAGTATCATACATTTCTGCATAACCTTTCAGTCGAATGCACATTTACATAATGAGTCTAGGATATGACACATATGGTTCACCTGGGAACGCTTGCTTGAATTTTTATGTGATGTCTGTCTACGATTAATAAACTGTTTGGAGACCAAGCAGAAATATCACCGAGTATCAAATGGTCCATATTGTACCATTGGCTGCACTACTGCACTTCAACAATGGTCAACTCTGCCACTGCAAAATAACCCAACTGCCTTTGCAAGTTTTATAATTGCATTGTTTATGATCACAGTAGCTGCCCTCTCAAAGTGGTCTGAATTAATCTAAATGGAATATTGAACACAAAATCGTTCCGAGTTTTCAAGGTTCTGCCTTACAATTCCAGAGTCTTGGTTTTTATCTTTGAGTCACCATTTCTGTAATGTTTATATGTTATTCTCATATCTGTGGGGGTTTTCTCTAGGTGTTCAGGTTTCTTTATGCCTTGCAAAAACAGATAACTGGCTGCATTAAAATGTACATCTATATTTTGTATTTAGACTTGCCTTTGTGGCTTGAATCATGACAGAAAATGGTCTGAAAGGAGCTGTTTACTTAACTGGTTAACAAATAAAAAAAAATGTCTCAGAAGGTAATCTAAGTATAAGGACAATGTTCGCAAAGAATAGATTACTGAAATAAATTTTAATATCCGTGGCACACAATTTATATGAAATGATTTCAAGATCTTAGATGGGATTAAATATTTTTTCACCTGTGCCTCACCACACAATCACAAATGGACTTGCTGAAAGATTAGTACAAATATTTAAAAAAGACTGTCAAATTATGATTTCTGAAGATAAACTCCCGTTGCATAACGCAGATAATTGCTTGTCCCCATAATGTAATAACAAACACATAACTACTAGCACAACTTGAATTATACTGTTTGTACAGAAACCTAAATGTGTGCATTGATGTTTTTTTTCCTAGCTTTTAATATTTGCTTGTTTGAATCTTTTTTGTTTTGCAAAATGCATTGTAATTAAGCCCTCAATAAAAGGTGAGTTAATCTGAGTGAAACCTCCCATGCTGGATTTATCGAAGCCCTTCTTTTTCTGTGGATAAATAAACTATTATGTATATGGACCTGGAAATCATACAAGTCACTTAATTTCAATAATTCTAGTTTATCATGGTAAATTACCTTACCAAACATTTTTGACACACTGCACAAATTTACCCAAGATCTCTGTACAATGGTACTTACAAGCATCCAGGTTTTAATACCATTTCATTAGTGTCATACTGTACATTCCTTGCAATATATACAAATAAAGAAATGCTCGCAAAGGCCAACTGCAAGGCCAAAATTCAAATATATCAATAAACAGAAGGAAACTGCTGCTTCCTGGAAAAATAACACAGGATCATAAGTAAATACTAGGCTATCAGTAGACTATTACAAGCCTAACCAAAAATAAGAGGTTAGAATCAAACTATGCACCTTGCATCTGGGAGGCAAAAACCATAATCATTATACCAAACCCTCCATTTTTTTTTATTCTGACGTGCAGTTTTTATTTTACTTATGTATTAACCAAGAAACCTTGGACCCTTTTTGTGTGTGAGACCAAGGAACTTTGGTTAAGTGACTGGCCCATAGTTATACATTAAGCAAATGGAGGTGGGAGGAATGTAACCATGTACTCTTGACAACAAGGAGAAACTCAATGTCTTAATTCTTTGCACTAACTTCCAAGTATTCAGGCATAAGTCAGCTGATGAAACTGCTCACCACATAATAGAAAATGTTTTTGTTTTTTTGGAAGGAGCAGTTTCCTTTTATTTATTTTCTTTAGTATCATGGCACACCATTTTAATTTATTTACATTTTTTTAGAATGTTGTTAGCATTTTCCTTCTGTCAGGTTCCATGCATTTTTCAAAATTGCCTCTCTTGGAATTCCAGATGTATAGTGCATGTGCCAGTCAGTCATGGCCAATGCCACTGTTTCTGAATGGCATCATATATAATGTTCCTGAGAACCTGAGTTACTGAGAGGTAATGTGGTGTGAACATGGCAAAACCAATACTGGCCAGAGGATGGTGCAATGACATCAATATATGGTACACTGTTCCATAAAGTGCAGAGCAGACCAGGTCCACAGATAGTTGCTAGGCATGCAATCTAGGAGATTATTAAGGAGCCTGACCCCCAAAAAGTTAAGATACGTGCTTAAGGTCATGCAGCAGGCAAATAAAGGCTGAAGGAATCAAATCTTGTATCACAGGTTGTAGCTTGTTAACAGATCATAGCCTTAATCCACTGTATCAACTGCCAGATAAAAAATATACAATCTCTAGGGGACTTGACCCCATAACCTTTAGCATCTATAGCCAGAAAGGCACCAAATTTACATGGTGAGTTACATCACCTTGCACACCACCAAAAGGTCCCATCCCTGAGGTGTAATGTGTAATGCCAGGGAGTGAAGGAGGCAACAGCTGAGCACTGCACTAAATGAAACAATGATTTAGAATGTGAAGAGTGAGACATGTAGTGTTTAAGACAACAGTGTGTACCAGTGGCCAGTGGTACTCAGGTACACACTACTGCTGCTGTTGTCTTCTCTGTCCACAGGTTATTCATTTAGATGCCACACACTGAAACATGGCCAGTGTGAGGCAGTCCTTATTTCTGTGTGCACTGTTGCTGTGTAACTTGTTTAAGGGATCAGGTGCACTTTTAGTAAACCGCTCAATGAATGGCTTGTGAGTAGCTAAGGATTCGGAATGTACAGCACTCAGACTATGGCATTTGTTGAGGTTGTTTCTGGCTGCTCAGGACTTAGCTACCTAACTTCCCTTGTGCTGGTTACTGTCTTAGTCTTAGCAAGCTGAGCAGGGCAGATCAGAGTTCTGTCCCCAGCATATGCGTTACTATGCATGTTAGGAAATATAATACCTCCAGCATGCTAGCAGTGGTCTGTCCCAGGCCTTTCCTTTAGTGGACATTGCCTCACACACATCTTTGAAGAATCCATGTGACATTCTCACCAGGTACCTAAACCACCTTAGCTGTCTCCTCTCAGCTCAGATGAGCAATGCCTCTACTTGTGAGATTTTAAATTGATGAACTCCTCACTCTGTCACAGAGAATGGACCCATGATGCAAAATGATCTCATTTCCACAGCTTAGCTCTGCAAGTCCATCCTTTCCAACATTATCCATATACCATGACTGTAGCTCAGTAGAGTGACATAGGCTGACTGGAATAACGGATAGATTAGTTGTACAATTCATTTCTAGCTTCACCACCACAGTCCAGGACAACATCTGGAGTACTGTGCCAATTTACTGGCCACTGTCCCTGTCCCCTCTACCCTTACACATGAACAAGATCCCAAAATATTAAAACTCTGCCACTTGGTGTAAGTACATCCCTCTCATCTGTAAGTTGACATGGAGGTGCACACTGTCATAGGTTCAAAGGTGTGTACTAGGCTAATGGCCCTGGAGCCTTTACAAGCCTAGCTCATAAGATTACCCTGGCATCGTGCCACCCAACCTTAGTTCTTAGTGCCTCTGTCGAGTAGAGCCACTGGAGTGATCCCCGGCATGAATTTTCTATTTACCATCCACTCATCAAGATTTCTCTTGAAAAGGGCCAGTGATGTGCTCTGCTTGACATGTATGGGAAGTCTATTCCATATTATGGGCAGTCTCTGTCCCTCCAGCATGTTCTGTTGATTGTGGTAATGAGGTTGAGATCTCTGGAGCATGTGGTGTGGAGTGATTGGGATTTCTTTAGATGTAGCATTTCTAACAGAGCTGGGTCAGACATAGCTTTGTAAATCAAGCAGTGATTGCCTCTAAGTAGGCGATATGAGACAGAGAATAGCTGGAGTTTTTTGAGTCTGTCCATATAGGACAAGTGTTTAAGGGCTAGGATCCTCTTTGTGAGGTACTTTTGCAGCCTCTCCAGTTGTTGCAGGTGTCTAGTGAGGTACACGCCAAATGGGGCATTGTACTTGATGATTGGCCTAATGACGGAAGAGTAGAGGGAGACAATGACCTCTTTCTTCCTGGATGCAAAACTCTTTGTAATGAGATGTGCCACATAGAAGGACTTTCTGACCACAGTGGCAACGTGATGGTCAAAAGAGAGGTTGCTGTCAACCTGTGTTCCTAGATCTCTTCTAACGCCTTCTGTGTTCAGTGGACTACCATCAATGTGGTAATTAAAGGGAACTAGGTTTTTTCCCAAAGGGGATGAAGACACATTTTTGGCATTGAGCTTAAGGCCATGGTTCTGACACCAGTCATTGGTCTCATTGAGGCCTTTCTGCAGGATGTCAACATCACTTGGGGAGTTAATAATAGCTCCCAACTTGCAATCATCTGAGAACTTTGTCAGCCAGAGTCCCTTTGTGTTGGCCTGGACTTCAGAGAAGTAGATACCAAACAGGAGAGGACCCAGGATTGAACCCTGTGGGACTCCACTTGTGACTTGGAGTCATCTACTTTCACACTGTAGGTTCGGCAGTCTGACTTGGAGTCAGCTACTTTCACACTGTAGGTTCTATCTGTGAGTCAGTTTGCAACCCACCTAGTGACATAGGGGTTGATGCCTAGCTTAGTAAGTTTTTCTATGATTCCTGAGTGCGGAATGGTATCAAAGGCCTTGGCCAGATCAAGGTATGCTGTATGAACCAACTTACCTTCATCCATGGCTCTGGTGACTGACTCAAAGAAGTCGACCAAATTTAGCAGGCATGATCTACCCTTCACAAAACCAAACTGTGTAGGATCCAGAGTTTGGAGATTCCCTATATACTTGTTTATTAGGTCCATGATGATGCGTTCCATAGCTTTGCATATCAGGCTCATCAGGCTAATGGGGTGATAGTTCCCAGGGTCTGTAGTCACTCCTCCTTTGTGGAGAGGGATGACTGGAGCAGTGCACCATTCAGTAGGGACAAAGCCTGAGGTGAGGCTGTGAATGAACAGGGCACACAGGTGAGGTGCCAGTTCACTCTGTAGTTCATGTAGAACACAGCCAGTGATACTGTCAGATCCCATAGAAGCTGTATTCTTGGCCTTGGACAGTGCTGTTTTAACCTGTGCAGCAGTAATACTGGGTGCTTGGCAATCTACTGGTATTGTGATTGGTCCTTAGTGGGGAGAGAGGGGTAAAGTTAGCACTGAATCTGTCTGCCAGTACATTTGCAATATCTGTTGGATCGGTATAGGAGGTACCATTGTGCAGTAGCTCAGAGCAAATCTGGGTATTGCCATGGAGATTCTTTACATAACTATAGAAGGCCTTGTGGTTGTCTTTACTATCTGCTGCAATTCTGTTTTCATAGCTAGCTTTAGAGGATTTGATGAGGGATCTCAACCTTTTGTTGAGGCTGATAAGGGAGTTTTTCTAGTCTTGGGACTTCACCTTATTCTGCATCAGTTTCCTCCTTCTGTTGTAGAGTTTGTTTATGGCAGGGGACCACCAGACTGGCTTCCTTTTTTTTGAGGAGACCGTCTTAGTTCTACTGAGTATGGCGAGATCCATGCATTTGTGTACGTGTTTGTACAGTGCACTGGTGTATGATTTGGTGGTCATGCAACTATTCTCCATTTGCATGGGTGCCGTGAAGTTAGCCACCTCTGTTTTTAGGACCCCAAAGTTAGCTTTGGAGAAGTTTTTCATGGTGGTTACCTTTGTTGGGGGATGTGAGGGATGTGGATTTCCAAGGTGATTAGCTTGTGATCGGATCTAATCAGGGAGGAGTTGACTATTGGTATAGAGCAACGGTTGCCAATGTTTGTAATGACCAGGTCAAGGATGTTGTTACCTCTAGTGTGGTTAAGAACTAGCTGGTCCAGGGCATTGGAATTAATGAATTCCAGAAAGCATTGGGCAAGTGTATTGGTAGATGAATAGTTTTCCCAGTTAATGGAGGGGGTAGTTGAAGTCACCCAGTATGAGAGTGTTAGGTTTGCCTCTAAAATTCTCCAAGGTGCTTAGGAATGTGGAGTGTGTATCTTGGGACATGGTTGGGGACCCATAGCAGGCTACAACATGAATCGCTGTCTTAGCCAATGTTAGTGGCACCTGAAGTATCTCAGATGCGTTATGTTGGGCTACCAGTCTGGAGGTGTGTGCATCCTTTATGAATATGGAAACACCACCGCCTTTGGAGCTTGGGTCCAAGTTCTGAGGCCAAAAGGTGTGGAATGAGTTGTAGCCTGGTAGTGCAGGGATGCTTTCTGCTGCCTTGAACCAGGTCTCTGTTACAGCACAAATGTCGATGTTCTCCATTTTAAGGAGTACTTCGAGCGAGTCATTGCTGTAGTTTCACAATCAACAGAGAATAAGTTGAGTGCACACCAGAAATCACAGTCATTTCACATCAAGAATATCACATCTGCAAACAATAAAGATGTGAACCTCAAATCATCAAACTGGATATTCTCCAAAACTCAATTATGCTTTGTTAATCTATCCATGAAAACAAGAGGAATTTTAAGACACACCCATATGCAATCCTCTGTCCACCTGCAATGTATTCAGTTTAATACTAAGAATTTGACCACATCTTTTTGTACGGAAATACAGGTACAAAATGGTATACAGTGGTAACCACATAACCCTATAGTATAGCAACAGCTGCTACAAGACATCCTGATGTCTGTGGACAAATGCCTTCCTTGATTAAAAAAAGCACAGATAGTACTGGTATATTGCTAGAACTATTCCAGTATCTCTGCAAGGACAATGTATTGATTCACTTTTCCATGTACAGGATGGACTTATAATGCTTTTCCTGAATCGGATACTCAGCTATTAGATGGCAAATCCTTTCCTGCACAGGCTTAGGCTTTGTCTGGGAGATTAAGGACAATTATGCTCCATTTGAAAATGGACACCACCCTCTAGTTTGCTATTTCAGATTTACCATGTCTACCTTCACTATACTGAAAAGATGCATTATCCATGGCAGCCAAACATCATCCATTATCATCAGCATTTCTGGCAAGATATAATCCATCCATGCAGCACTGCCACTGCATAACAGTTTAATCTACAGAAATGGATCAGATCACTCCATTTCCTCTGGCACTATAGCCTAAAATTAGGGGTTTTGCATCAGGCACAGAAATTCCTCAAGAGTTTCACCATGACCTCCTCATAATGATGCCTTTAGCTGAGCTAGCATTTGTCTTTCTTTGCTAAAGACAGTAAAGTCAAAGCCTAGTCCTGAACATCCAAAGTTACCGGATTGGGTACTTCGCAACCACATTCAGCTCAGACTTTGCTTTACTTTCATTCTCTCCCTTTCAGTGAAAAAGTGTGCACTTTTAAAATGCTTTCACGATTTTTAATTTCTTATTTCATTCGGAAACTGTTAGAGTAATCAGTATACTAACAGCCCTTCACCATGAATCATTGAGTGGTACCCATTTCTGACAGTTAACATTACAGTAAAATGAAGAGCAAATAAGATAGGCAATCTGTGCTTTGTTCACCATTATGGCTGGTTTCACTGTGGTGGATAATCTAACATTACTTCACCTTTTTTTTACAAATTATAAACACAGCTCCTTTATCCCATGACCCTCTACTCTGTATGTGAGCCATCCAGTTTAAATGTTGGCATGTTTGTAACGTAACCCTTGCCTTGTAAGTCCTTGTAGTATGTTCTATCGATTGTAAACAAACTTCAAATGATTCAGACTATTTAGTTAACAGGAAATTAAGTTTTGTGATCAGATGTGAAAAGAGTATGCTTTTTCAGTGAAAAGAAAAGAATGACAGTTTATTCGTCCAGCAAAGTCAAACTTGAAGAAAATGTCTTTACTTTTTTTACTTTTTGGAACGTGGCTGCGATAATACGTAAGTACCCTGGATTGTTTTCCCGGCCGGTACCTCTCTAAAACCATCTGAAAGTCATTAACTATGGTCTTACTAAACCAATCTCACACCAAGGTATTTACTTCATTGATTATCACAGCTGTTGTTGCCTTCATGGCCTGCTTGCACCCAACAGACAAATCTGGAGAGACTCTGTTAGCATAAATGGAATGTTTCTTTCTTTATCTTCTTGACTTCTCTCGCTGCTAATTACCATCATAACAAGCTCTGACAGCACTCTAACCAGTTAAGGATCATTGTCTTAGCTAAATAGGTCCTGTGTTCCTGAACAGGGGGCATTTGGATTTTACATTCCTAGCCTATCTTGAAAGATAGGAGAAACTCTTCTGGAAGGGAAGCTGTATTCATTCCACACAGATGCATTTACTAGGTCTCCCCATCATGCCCTCACTATATGATTGAAATTAATGGATCTGGTCAGTCTCTGCCCTTGCCATATGACTCAATCAACTTTGAAATGGTGGGGAACAGCTGACAGTTAACCATCATTCTTGGCCAGAGTACATAAAATTAGAAATTATGTGCTTACTATAACTTGGCATCTGTGTTGTCCATTTTCATTCTTCCTCACAAAAGGTTTCAGATCTGACCCTCGGGTGCATACAAAAGACTCCGGATCCAATTCTCCAGCTCCTCCTTCTACCCATAATGCTCTATTCTCTCCCTAACTCCTCAGATCAATTTTGCTGCCTAATATCTCAATGTATAAAAGAGATAGAAAAAGACATGAGAAAAAAATAGGGCTCAAACCTGAAACTGACAGGTTCCAATACAATCTAACAAGTGCTTCTAGGATAGACAAGGCTGGGGGATTTATGGGAGGGAAAGTGAGGAAGAATGAAAATGGACAATACAGATGCCAAGATATGGTAAGTTCATAACTTCTAAATCTGATGTTGTCTCTTTTCATTCTTCCTCCCTAAGAGACAGAATCCCCAGCTACGTAGCCCTTGGGAGGCCCTCATGGAATGACATGCTGGAGTACTGATGAACCAAACAAAGCTCTGCTTCTAGAGAAGGGTCAATTTGTAATATGTAACAAAGGTGTGAGTCTTAGACCAAGTGGCTGCGGCACAAATATCACCAATGGAAGTCCTTGACAAAAAGTCAGATGATGTATCCATAGACCATGTGGAGTGAGCTCTAGGGGGTCATGGTAAAACTAATCCTTTTTGAGAATAAACCAATGAAATGCAATCTGTAATCTATTTGGTTAGAGTAAGTTTAGATACTGCCTGGCCCCAGAGGCTAGGGGAAAAGGATACAAACAGCTTATCAGACTTCCTGAACTGCTTTGTTCTCTGAAGGTAAAAACGTAATTGTCTGTGCACATCAAGGAGGTGAAATTTTGGAATGAAAACTGGTAATTGTATGGGCTGGGTAATAATATACTTTGTTGCTACTTTAGGAAGAAAAGAAGGATTGGTCCATAGGGATACTCTGTCCTTATGAAAAATAATGCAAGGAGGCTTAGCTGATAAGGCTCTGAAATTCTTTTTTCTGAAGTAATAGCAGCTACAAAGATTGTTTTTCAAGAAAGAAACTTCATATCACATTTGTCTGCTGGTTAAACCCTGAAGAACCACCATAAGGTCCCAAGGAGGAGAGGGGTCTTTTACTGGGGGTCTGAGAAGAAAGACTCCTTCCATAAAGGCTTTACATGATGTGGATGAAGCCAGAGATAGGGATTTGTTTCCAGAATGGAAATTAGATATCGCTGCCAACTGAAGCTTAAAAGTAGAAAAACTAGCCCCATCTTTAAAAAAGAGTTGTTAGGAAGAGAAGAATGGTTGAAATAGGTGCTGAAAAAAGATCAATATTCTGGTTGGAAGATCAATATTCTGGTTGGAAGCCCAAACAAAAAATCTTTCCCATTTGAATCTGTAGACCTTCTTGGTAAAAGCTTTCTGAGAGGCCAAGATAATCTCATGAAATAGTGAAGCAAGTCTGGGCTGACTATTACTGAAAGTGGAGAAACCACGCTGTCATTTGGAGTGCATGGAGATTGGGGTGTTGAATTCTCGATGGATGGGAGAGGAGATCCAGAGTGGGCTCCATTATCCATGGAGGATATCTCAACTGAGACCAGAGGAAGGGGAACCATACCTGTCAAGGCCTGAAGGGGGCAAAGAGGATGACTGAGCTGCCCAGTCTGCTTGCTTTCTGTAAGAACTTTGGAATCAGAGGAAGAGGAGGTTAAGCATACAAGAAAACTGGGAGCTAATCATGAATTAGAGCATCCCTCGGTGACTCCACCAGAGGGGGGATCAGAGCAACATACTTGCTGCACTTATTGCTGAGGGGTGATGAAAATAAGTCATAACAAGGCTGGCCCCAGTGGCTGAAGATCAAATTTGCTACTGACTGATTGAGAGATCAGTCATAAGGAATCAAAGTGGACCTGTTGAACCTGTCTGCTAATTCATTGTTTTTCCCTGGGATGTGTGTTGCAATGAGAAAGTGTTCTGAAGCAATATCCCATTCCCAAACACTCATGGCCTCTCTACAAAGAGGTAAAATCAGGTTCCTCCTTGCTTTTGATGTACCAGGCTACTGACATGTTGTCTGTATGAACTGCAATAGTCCCTAGAGGGAGAACATACTAAAATGCTTGTAACACTAGCAGGACTGCTCTCACCTCTAGGACGATGATATGCAACCAGGTCTCCAGATGGGACCATGTGCCTTGGACCATCTTTCCTAAGAAATGCACCCCCTTCAGGTGGGAAGCATCCATGGTCACAATGGCAACTGGGGGTGGAAGGGTAAACAGTCTGCCCATAAACAAATCATTGGACTGAATCCATTAATGAATAAGACATTTGCAGATTGGGGTGAGTCTTATGGTAAATGAAAGGGGATGGTTAAGTATGGACCACTGTACCACCAATGTTCACTGAGGGATTCGCATAAAAAACCTTGCTAGAGGGACTAGAGGTATGGCAGCTGACATCGGCCCAATGGTAGTAGTAATCATGCTGAAAGAAACAAATGGGATAGTAGTGCCTGAACTAGAAGTCTCAGGAATGGGATGTGATGGAGAGGTAAGGATGTCACTTGAGTTGTAGTGTTCAAGAGGGGTCCTATAATTTCCAGGGTCTGTACTGGGACTAAGTTTGACTTGGTATGATTTATCCAGATGCCCAAGATATTGTAAACCTGGAGCAAGTAGTCCCTGTCTTGTAGAAGTTGATGCTTGGATGTGGCAGTGAGGAGCCAATTGTCAAGATATAGAAACACATAGAATCCCCTGATCCTCAAGTGAGCTGCTACCACTGTCATGCATTTCATAAACATTGTGGGGGCTGTGGTGCATTCAAAGGGCAGTACTCTCAATTGGTAATGATTGACTCCTAGCTGAAAGTGTGGCTGGATCACATGTCCATTTATATGGGATAGTATACATTTTGGAGATCTATAGGTCACATCCAATTGTCCCTGCACAGAAGAGGCAGAATGGACTGAACCATACCATATGGAACTTTGTCTTCTTTACATACTGGTATAGGTCACTTAAATCCAATATGGGTCTTAGGTCCCCTGTTTTCTTTGGGACTAGTAAGAAGAGGGAGTAAGTTTCAAATCCTATCTGGTCTGGTGGGACCTCTTGGATAACTCTCTTCTGAAGCAGCTGTTGTATTTCTAGAACTGCATCTTCCTTCTGACTGGGTGAAAAGTTGTTGGTTTTCCCCAGTGTGTTGCAATGAGAAAGTGGTCTGAAGTGATCACCCATTTCCAAACCCTCAGGGCCTCTCTGCAAAAGGGGTAAGATCAGGTTCTTCCTTGCTTGCTGATGTACCAGACTACTGACATGTTGTCTGTTTGAATTGTAATAGTCACTAGAGGGAGAACATCCTGAAATGCTTGTAATGCTAGCAGGATTTCTCTCATCTCTAGGACAATGATATGCAACCTGGTCTTCAGAGGGGATCCCGTGCCTTGGACCATCTTTCCAAAGAAATGCCCCCCCACCCCAGGTGGAAAGCGTCCATAGTCACAACGGCAACTAGGGGTGGAAGGGTAAGCAGTCTGCCCAGAAAGAAGCCATCGGACCATGAACCACTGTACCACCAAGGTCCACTGAAGGATTCACATAAAGAACATTGTTAAATGGACTAGAAGTATGGCAGCTGACATTGACCCAAGATCTTTTAGTACTAATTGTACTGGAAGAGACGGGTGGGATAGTATGGCCCAAACTTGAAATCTCAGGGATGTGATGTGATGGAGAGCTAAGGATGCCACCTGAGTTGTAGTGTTCAAGAGGGGTCCTATAAATTCTACGTTCTGTAATGGGACTAGGTTTGACATGGTATGAGTTATCACGATGCCTAAGGTATTGGAAACCTGGCACAAGTAGTCCCTGACTTGTAGATGTTGATGCTTGGATGGGGTGGTAAGGAGCCATTCATCGAGAGATGGAAACACCTGGAATCCTTTGAGCCACAAGTGAGCTGCCAGTACTGCCATGCATTTAGTAAACACCTTGGGGGCTGTGGTGAGTCCAAAGGGCAGTCCTCCAAAATGGTAATGATTGGCTTCCAGCTGAAAGTGTAGATGTCTCCTTAATTACCTGTCCATTTTATGTGATAGTACGCATCTTGGAGATCTATAGAGCACATCCAATTGTCCATGCTCAGACGAGGCAGCATGGACTGAATGGAACATCATCTTCTTTACATACTGGTTTAGGTTGCTTAGATCCAAAATGGGTCTGGTCCCCTTTTTCTCTGCCACTAAAAAGAAGCAGGAATAAGTTTCCAAGCCTATATGGTTGGGTGGGACCTCTTGGATGACTCTTGTATTTATAAAGCTGCATCTTCCTTCTGACTGGGTGGGATGTCGGGAGGTTTCTTCTTTTGGACAGGAGGAGGAAGGGGAAAATGGTCTGTATTAACCTCTGGATATGATTCTTAGCACCCATGAACTTTTTGTGATTTCTCTCCAGGCATCTAGGTGCAAAGAGAAACCACCCCAACTGCCTCCAGAGGCAAATAGTTGGGCACCACTTCATGAGAACTGATAAAGCCTATCAGAGGAGGAATCTGTGAAGCCCTGATTCTGCAGGTCCCCTCTGCATTGAGGACAATGTCTTCTATTGAAGTTTCCTCCTCTGTCTCTGGAGGAATTATTCCCATGTGAATCCTGGAAAAGTCCCTGAGATTTTTGGAGCCACATCTTCTTACCACCTCTTTCATTGACGGGTAGAAAACTTGATTCCTATTGCAGACAGTGTCTTTCCTTCTTGTTCACGGTGGGTCAGCATGTCTTTAACTGGTGGCCGAAACAATGAAGAGCCATCAAAAGGGGCATTGGCAAAGGACATTTTGAAGGGTTCTGCAAAGTTTCATAGCCTCATCCAAGCATGTCTCCTTATGGCTATGGCTGAACCAGCAGCTCATGAAACACCCTTTGCTGCATGGGAGCTCAGCCTCATTGATGCTTTAGAAATGGACAGTAGTGTGGCCAGTTGCAAAGAAGTCTTTTTGAGAGCCTACGCAGACATGGACTCCAAGTATTTGACAGTTCCTATGTTAAATCTATCTGTAGTTGAGTAACGTGTGCCAGGTAGTTTACCGACCTTGGGGCGAAAGTAGCTCAGGCGTACATTTGCCTTCCAAATCTGTCATTTGGTCTAAACTCCCTGTTTGGAGGATGGACAGAGGATCTTTGTTCAGCTAGCTCCTTCTTGGTGGCTGCCTCCACCACTTTAGCATCAACCAGGACTCCTTTGCTCCAGTGGGGTCTAGCTGCAGGTGGGACGAGAAATTTGTTTGGGCTCTTGTGGATAGGTTTAAGACTGTCCTCCTCCTTCCAAACCTGGTGGGGAAACCAAGTCAATAAGTTCATCCGCTGGAGGGGTCAATCAAGATGTAGATGGCCCAGCACCAAAAGCCTCCGGAAACACTGACTCTGCAGGAAAAAGACATTGTGAAGACCAGATACCTTTCTGTTTGAGGATTGCAAGGGTATCCCTAAAGGAGATGTCACTGGGTGGTGATCTTGGGGACTCCTTCTCCCTCATCAAAATCAGTGTCTTCCATGAGAGACACCATGGTGAGTCTATTGTCTCCTCTTACACATCCTCTATCAAGGGACCTCTCCCATGGGATGCTTGGGAGAGGTATCAGAAGAGGAGGGAAATTTCTCTAGGGAACCAGATTGGAGACTTTCCGGAACTGGCTATCCCTGTGGAACAGGTCTGATGGGCTCAGACCCATTGAGGGCCAATGGTTAGGATCTGAGATAAGAAAGGATGATTCTGTATGCAAACAGAAAGCCCTTCCTGCCACCTTGAATGCTGATGGACCAAGGGAGCCCTCTCTCATGTCCTCAGAGCAGAAGCCTCTGAGGAAGGAAGGTTGGGGCTGCCCCAGATTCGAGCCTCATGCGGAGAATTGGATCTCAGCTGTCCAGTGCCAAGGGTCTGAGGGCAAGGGATGGATCTGACAAACTTGGGGCTGCACCCAAGCCCTCAGACCCAGCACTAACCTCTCGGATCTGAGACTCACTCTGATCCGAGGGTATTGGAGCATAACCAGTCAGGGACACCATTGGAGTCAAAGAAGGTACTTTCATTGGGTCCGACACTGAACCTCTTAGAAATCTCGTATCCTGGGACTCTGAAACCATTGGATGGATTGGAGAAGGAAAAACAATGGGCTTAGTGGGTGCACTCACAGATCCATGAGGGGCAGAACCCCATCTGGATCTGAGCCTTGAGAAATTTCCACATCATCCTGTCCATGTCCACCTTTGTCAAACTCCTCAAAAACCTAGAAGATGCTGTGGATGCTGGTCTGGAGTGTTTCCTTGGTGTCTGAAACAGTTGAGTGGATAGGGCTGGAGAGGCAGGTTTCAGAGTGTACTCTGAAGTACAACTTCTGCTTGTTGGATCTGAAGACTTAGGATCCGAGAAAGCGGTAGAAGATAAAGGGGAGACCACAATAGTAGCCAAGCCTGTCAGATCTGAGAAGGACTGTGGATCCAAAGGTGTCCCAAGAGACTTTGGATCTGATGAGGTCAGATCTGAAATCTTCCTAACCTTCTCTAGTGGCTCTGAAGAAGCCCAAGGGGACTTCTGAAGAGAACATTTCCTGGAGCCTGTGGAAACTGGTTTGAGTGTTTTGGAGGGGGTTTGAGCCCCAGAAGAAACAGGTAGCAAGCCTTTCAAAATTAACTTATTGCACCTGTCTGACAGAGCATTTGGTTTAAATTTGGGGCAAATGACACAAGAAGAATTAAGAAGGTCAGCTCCCAGGCAATAACACACTTCTTGTGGGCATCTGAATCCAGGATCTTATGGCTACAAGAAGTGCACTTTTTGAATCCAGTAGGTTTCTTGGACATATTAACAAGAAAAAGCAGTGCAACCTAAGCAAAATAAAGGTAAACAATGTACAGAGTACTAAACAGCACTGTTTCTTTTTTTTTTTTTTTTTTTTTTTTTTTTTGTAAAAAGAACCCAGGTGAGAAGAGGGAAAGAAATACCTAAAAAGGTTACTGGAAATTATAAAAGGAAAAGTACCAACAATGGTTCCAAATTTATGGGAACACTTTCAGAAGGGAAGGACAAGAAGAGAAAACTCAGTGACAGCTACAGAGGGAGGAAAGGAGCAGTACCAATCTCTAATAGTAAAAGAAGAAAGTTTTAGGAAGAATTTAAGAAACTAGACAAATATTCCTTACTAGCCTGAGAATAAAAACCTCAGTCTTACCATGATTGCAAGAAATGAGATTTGGGGAGTTAGGGAGAGAATGGAGCATTATGGGTAAAGGGAGGAGCTCGAGAATTGGATCGTAAGTCTATTGTATGTGGCCAAGTTGAATCCAAGGGCCAAATCCGAAACCATTTGTGAGGAAGAATGAAAAGGGACTACATCAGATCATGTGATATACTATGCCCATAGTCTCCAAAAGGTCTGTATTCTTCATATAGCTATATATACACAAGGAACAGAAATAGTTTTCCTTTATGCAACTTGTAGCTACACTGAGGTGACCCACAAATCAACTATTATAAATTCTGAGTGCAAGAAATCCAGACAGAGCTTGTAAATATTCCCACTCCAACTCAGAGTCGCCCTTAAGAGATATCTCCACAGTCGGCAGCAGACCACCCTTGAATGAGAACTTGGGTTCATAAGTACTTATTTGTCTGATTATTTATTTACCCAAATGTCATTTTTTTACCTGCTCTTTTCATTACCTGTCTATTCCTTTTCGGGTTTCTGCACAGCAGATTTTTATTATCTTGAGTAACTTTTTTTCAGGCTTTCCACTAATTGCAGTGCTTTTTCCTTCAGCCAATGATACTTTTTGGTCCTGAAGTAAGATACAATGAATAAATGAATGAATTACATCTGACAGATACAATTAGCATTAACTTATTTCCTCTTTGCATATCTGCAGCCTGGGAAACTCATTTAATAGATTGATCATACCATTACATGCAATATATTCATTCTTAAATCTACATATTTTACTTAAACTGAGATTGCCATCAGTTTACATAACCTGCTCTAATCTGGACTGCATATTATGTCTGTTTTACTTATAGCTCCCATCTCTTATTTAAGCAGACTTGGAGTCATATGGAGAAATGTTATTGTCTGCATTTTTAAAATTCTTTTTTGGTAAATAATCCTTTAATACACTTGGGCTCTTGCTGACCATGGCCTCAAGAAAAACTTATGAACTCTTAACTGGATATTTTTAACAGGTGCCAGCCATGTTATTTTCTCCTCTTCAGATAAAGCTAGTAGTTTACTTTTCTCCACTTCCCAAGTGTCCGTTGGTCATTACTATCTCTTTTCTGAACACATTCACCATCCACTGTTACTATACCTCCCTCTTATATCACAGCTTTCCCATTAGAATCCCTTCTGCTCAGCCTTTCCTTTGTTCTGCAAATATCCTTCACTTCAACCAATACATATTACTCTTCACAATTTTATTTATTTTTATTTTACATTTGTTGACCGGAATAGTCCGACTGGATATATATCCATTTTCAGCGGAGGCCCTGGGTGAAAAGCTCCAAGATAATAATGCACAGTGAACATTTAGTAAATGCTAGTTTCAAGCAGATTACAGTCATAAGCAATACTAGCATTTAGCACATATAGTACTAACTTATTATAAAACACTTTACAAAACATAACATTATTTTCAAAGTTATATATACATTAAAATTGCATTCAGGGTTAAGACTCATTGAGCAGCAGTTATACAACTGACCCTTTCTGAAATGGTGTGGTAGAAAAAAGTTAGAAGTAGCTGAAGGTAAGGCACCTAAATAATAGAGAGATCACTAGTCGGGGTTAGTGCAAGGACATAACCAATGAGTTTTGAAGTATTTCTTGAGTTTGTTTTTAATTGAGTTAGTAAGGGTTCTAGGGTAAAGTCAGCTGGGAATCTGTTCCATGTTTTTCCAACAGAGTTGGCAAACAGAGAGTCCACAGCTGAGTAGTTTGATTTGTATGTTTAAACTAGGAGTCTACTGGATGGTCGCAGTGGCCGGGTGCTGGTGTAGGGGCTGATAATATTTTTTAGTGCAGGTGTATTTTCTGGTTGGTAAAGGACTTTATGTGCCACTATTAGCTGGTTGAACTGCAGTAGGCTAGGCAGTTCAAGCCATCATAGGCGATTTAGTGGTGTGTCCGGTAGGCTGTGCCAGTAACAAACCTGGCAATGTGGTTATAGCAGGATGATAGTTTATTAAGATCTGTTTTGTTTAAGCTGGAGAATAGAGGTGAGGTGTAGAGAAGACTTAATAGAAGATGGGAACGGGCAACTGCAGTTCTAGCAAGTGGGATAAGGAAAGGTTATATTCTGTAAAGAGAGCCAAGTTTTTTATTAATGATTTTGATAGTTTGATTGATATGCGCATCAAACTTCAGGTTATTAACTATGACACCCAGTAGTTTAGCTTGGGCTTCTGGGGAGATGATATTGCCATTGTTAATGGTTATGTTGAAGTATGGCAGGGGGGTCCTGTGTGTGGGGGAGAAGAGGAGCAGCTTAGTTTTGTTGGGGTTTAGGCTTAGATGTTGATTGGAGAGCCATATTTCCACTGTATTGAAGGTATTTTGGGTTAATGTGAATAAAGTAGCTGGTGAGGTGTCAGAACAAATCAAGGTGGAGTCACCACATATCGAATGCAGGTAGCATCTGGGATGACTGAATGAAGGTCGTTCATAAAGATGGAGAAAAGAAGGGGTCCTAGTATCGAGCCCTGGGGGACTCCTAATGTGATGGCTAGGCAAGGTGATAGCTTGTCCTGCCATAGGACTGCTTGTTGCCTGCCCTGCAGGTAGGATTGAAACCATTGGAGTGCATGGTTGTTTAAGGAGAAGCCCTTCAAGGTATTTATAAGCATTTTGTAGTCAACCATGTCAAAAGACTTGGATAGATCTAGAAAGAGTCCTGAGGATAGTTTGTTATTATTGCGGTTGTGGTTAATGACATTAGAGAAAGAGAGGAGGGTAGAAGTAGTACTGTGGTGTGGCTTAAAGCCATGCTGAAAGTCGGACAACAGCTTGTTCTGTGTGAAGTAGTGCATGAGCTGTATGTGCACACACTTCTCCATAATTTTAGTTAGAGGTGACAGAATAGCTATGGGTCTACAGTTTCACAGTTCAGTGGAACTGCCTCCTTTATGGAGATGTATGACATGGGAGATTTTCCATATAGTGGTTACAGTAGCTTCAGATATAGCTCTGTTGATCAAGATTGAGATGGGGTATACTATGGTGTCAGCAGCCTTTTGCAGATAGTCTGCTGGGAGGTGGGTCTTAGTTTCTTAAGTAGGGCATGAATAAGTTGAGTAGGAAAAGGTTTGGGTACTGGGTGTGGCTGCATTAGAATTAGAGCCATTGGGAGAGAATTGGCTGGCTAGTGACTGGATAGTCTGTTACGAAGCTGTTGAAGTCATTAGCAATGTCTACTGGGGATTTCTGTTGGGAAGCTGAAGGGGATAGAGTGGCGGTTTGGCCTGGGTGGAGTAGTTTGTTTATTCTTGCCAAGAACTTTTGAGGTTTGTTTTGGTGTTTTTGCAGTAGATGGTAGTAGTAGTTCTTTTTGTCTAGCAACTAACCCCCTAATCAAGATCACTTCCATTTCATTTATTATTGCTTTTATAGACCTTCATATCAGTATTTCTTAGAGGGTTGAAAAAGGAAATTTTCCACGCAAGTGATGTATTATTGGTCTAAAAGAAGGCGCTACTGGAGTATAAAGTAGTTTCTTCTAGGAAATGTTGCTGGCATAGGAGTTCTGCATAAAGTATTTTTTGCAATCACATCCAGCACAGTGGCATAGTGGGATAAAGCCTTGAATACAACTCAGGCAAATTGAGTTCAGGTAGTGGTTCAGATATCTTATAGTACTGGCAGGGACAATGGGCATGCCTATGTGGGGGGGGGGGGCATATCTGACATCTCTGTTCTACAGTTCTGGTGGAGACTGGAACTCAGACAGATGATGCCAGACTGAGCAGATAACAGCAGACACATTTGCTCTGTTATCCAATGGCCCAGGGAGAAAGGCAATCACTCTAGCTACTCCTCATTGCCTACATAGCATGACACAGGTATCATTAGCATGTAGAAGGGCATTAAGGTTGGGGAAAAATACCATTCCCATCAAAATGATGATGTTATGCTAGTAGCTTGACTCTCACCCTTAGGGATGAGAGATGAAACAAACTATGAAGCTGAGCTTTCACCCCGGGGAATGAACAGATCAAAACAGCATGCTGGGATGCAGGCTTGCTCTCCAGAATGGGAACCAGACAAAAAAATGTAAACCTTATTTGAATTAAGTGAATCTAGATAGTCTTCATAATCTTTTCTGCATCTCTCCAAAAACTGGTAAAATCTCAGGATGGATGGATCAAAATGCATTATAGCAATCCCTCCATCTCATTTTCAGCACCTCACCAGGAAACAGGGAGCATGTTTAAAGTACCAATTATAGTTTATGTGATGAGAAAAAGTACTGAAGCAGGCGCTTTCATATATAAGACACTGGGGGGGGGGGGTATCAGAATCAGTAAAAACAAAATCATGCAATACAATACTCTTACATTCCACTTGCACTTTTTCATCAACTTCAGTCATGATTTTCAGTGTTTTTTTTTACAGATTGTTATGTAAATAGAAATTATAGCTACTCATAATAATTCTAGATCTGTAAGTACTGCTACCACAATAACAACAGGTAAGACTGACATTGCCATTAATACTTTTCAGCAAATTTTCTCAGGCTGTTAATTCCAGTATAGATCCCATAATGCACTGCCAAAACTGTTCTAAGTAGCATTTCCTTGGCACGCTCGCAACCATTGTCCCAAATGAAGACTTGTACCTGGAAACCACATCTAATTTGTGATGCTCTGCAAAAATATTTTGGGATAAGCAAGTGTCAGCTGTTCAAATATCAAAGGAGGAATTATTGAATAAGATTTTGGATGTTGAGACAGCTCTAGTAGAATGTGTGTAGGTTATCTTTGAGTTTTTTTGTCATGTTTGTTATGACAAGAAGACATTGTAATTTAAAAATCATTTGGATAAGCATTGCTTATTAATGATTTGCCCCATCATCTTTTAATGAAGAGAGATGGTGTTCTTTTTTATGGTTTTTGTTCTGTCTACAGAACACTTGAGCTGTCTGTGTACATAAATGCAGTGAAGAAAATGTCTCCTTTGCTTAGAGTACTGAGACAGGAAAATGACAACCACCTTACCTAAGCTGTTTTCTGTGGTCAACATCATCATGAAGGAAAAATGGTATGTGGTAAAACTCTTTTTATATAATCTACGTGGGTCAAGGGTAACGCCTGTTATTCAGAGATGATTGTGTCTAGCTGAGATAATGTCACTAAAAATGCCTTTCACTATAAGAACTTTAATTCTGCAGAAGATGCGTGTCATGAAGGACAGAAGGGTGAGCTTTGTTATCATCAACAAGATATGAAAAGGGGGAATGGGATCCTTAACTGGTGGCCAGTGAAAGCCATTACACAGAAATGTCTTACACACTTTTAAAATAGCTGAAGTCTTTCGCCCTTGAATAATATGGAAATTAGAAAAAAGCAGATAAAAGGATGTTGATCGAGAAATACCTAAGGGGAGCATCAGACAGGGAAAAACACTACTGAAGGATCTGTGACAAAAATGTTTAAAAAGGATTTGTACCTCTAATGAAATCCCAAACAGAAACTCTTGTTTTATTTATCTCAGTTCAATGAATGAAGGGTCAAAGATAAATGATGGAAACCACTCTAAATGACAGGTCTTCAGACCTACTGACAAACTGGTTTTCTTGGAGGGGTGAGCCAATAAGCATTTGTGAAGTGGGAATCAAAACAGAAAGGCTAAACAAAGCTGCAGAAGTATGGGAAAATAAGATTATCTAAGCAAGAAAGAAACAATAAGCATTATAATTGCCTTTGATTATTTAGGTTTAAGAAAAAAGTGCAAGCTGAAATGGTAAAAAGGCATAGAGTAGGTCTAAGGGCTAAATTACTTTCATTACATTTTTGTTATTCCTGTTTGGGTGAAGAGTAAAGGGAGGCAAAATAGTCACAGCTAGTGTGACCCCCTCTTCCAGAATATTTTTTGTCTCTGAAAGACATAGGGACTGTTGATGTGTATCAGTAAGCATCTGCTTAACCCATCTACCATGCTTTTGATTCCATTGAAATGTGCACCACAGGAAAAAATCTATTAGTTTTGAAGAGCAATCTGAGGCTAGAGTGCCTTCAGAGGGTAGAAGGGAGTTCCTTCCTGCTGATTTATGTACCAAACTATTGGCATGTTGTGCATATGAATGAAGATGTGGTCTTTTAGAATGCAGCTCTGAAGACCTTGGACAAAAAGGAGGCCTAATTTAATTTCTGGAACATTGATTTGAAGTTTTTATTCTTCACTAGACCATGTCTTTTCCAAATGCAGGGAGTAAACATCCATTGTGAGTATAATTTAGGGAAGAGGAAATACACTAGGTCTGCTTGCTAAGAATGTGGTGGAAAAAAAAAATCAACTTTGATGTCTCTTGCATGACACAGAGATTTTTACTGGTGAATTAAGGGGTCTGCATTTTAGGATCATTGATCTTTGGGACCCCATTGCAGAACCCTCATGTGTCACTTGTTTGTGATACGATCAGTGTTGATGCTGCCATTAGTTTCAGAGACCTAAAGTATAAGATGATTAAAGAAGGAACATATAACAAAAGAACAAGTACAGTGCCCACTACTCTCTTCAAGGGTAAAAATACTTCAGCTATGTAGGTATCTAGGGAGGTGGCTATGAAAGTCAATAGTTGATGTAGAAAGGTGGGACTTAGCAAAGTTTGCAGTGAACCACAAGTAAAAGATATGACACAGAGACTCACTATGCTATACGAAACTGTATCAGCTGCTGGTCACCTGGAAGCAGCCATAAAAAAAAAAAAAAAAAAAAAAAAACAAGTTTTACCTCTTGTAATGTAGGTGAGAGGCTACTGCAAACCTAAATTTTGTAAACAATCTTAGGAAGCAGGTGAAGCAAATAGGAAGAATACTTCATTGATAATCACTAGTTCCTGTTCAAAGTGCAGAAATATTCTTGACCCCTTCCCTGGGTTTGCATGGAGGTTAAATATCTGCAGTATATAAAATGCGTATGGAATCTTCTTGTCTCTTTTGTAATAAAGAAAGGGGAAAGGCTGAAGGGTTACCATATGAAACGACTCTTTGAGAATGAAGATGTTCGGGCCCACTACGCTTACTAAGAAATGTAGACTTGTGTCTTCTTTATTAATAAAATAATCCAGCATAATATCAGAGTCCTTAATTCACATATAGGATTGCATGAATGCCATTCTTTTTTGTAGCATCTGTACTTCCCTCCTTCCTTGAAAATTTCTGTTGAAGTGGGAATTCAGGTAAGGGTAGAGAATGGGAAAGGGAAAGGAAGACACTTTGGCAAGATAACGTTTGGTTATCATATTCCTTATCCATGCACTGTTAATGATATTGAACCAAGCTAATACATAGACAGGGCATTTATCTAAACAACCTCAACCAGAAAGTGGTATAGGGTGGAGGGATAATCAGGATTGCTCATGACCATGCTGGAAATGCCTGCAGCCTTTCTGAAACTGTCCAGATCATTCATCTCTAAGTCACTACCCTTATTTGGATCCCATGGATGAAAACTGCATGACCCAAGATAATCTTGCTGTTAGGGCTGCAGATTTAGCTGAACCATAATCTTACATTTTAGTGTCTTTGTAATGGAACACTGTGAAGGTGAAAGGTGACTCTCAGAGCAATTAAAATTTAGCCTGTTTTTCTTCCCAAAGCAGAGAAAATTGCATGTTTCAGGTCCAAACAGCAAGGAGATTTAAATGGGTGAGCATACTTTATACAAACAGCAAGGACATTTAAATGGGTGAGCATATTGTATGCTTTGTTGTCCTTAGCAAATGGGTTAAAGCCAAGCCATGTGCACCAGTGCTTGACTATGATCGATCCTGCCACAATACCAGAACCATCTACTGTCTCATATGGCACTCGTTTCATCAGTTTAACAACTTTGGAAGTAGTTGGCCAGGGCCTTAAAACTCTCATTAAGGTCAATGTTAGGCAATTCCTCTGCAGAATGTTGTACTTCATCCACAACGTGACACTGAAATCATTTGGATGAAATTGTTTAGTGCTTTCCTGGATAGCATGCAGGATGCAAACAAAAGATTTCCCAGTCTGTTCTGTACCTGTGACTCCTGCAGTGTGGAATAAATAGCAGACAACTGAAGAGAAGAGTTTATCTTCCGTGCTGCTACCAATACAGTGATGTCAGGCTTGGGGATCTCTTCTAAAATTAACACTTCTTGGCTGACTGGAATAGCCAGTCTACCTTCCTGGAAATAGTGGCCACAGTTTAAGATTGTTCCTACAAATAGTTAAAGAGATATTTTACCCTTTTAATTTTAAGCCATTTTTGAAGAGGTACTGTAGCACTGATGAAGGGCTGACAATGCAGGCAGATTATCTTTGCATTACTACAGCTGTTGACAGTATTCCATATAAGGGAATAAATGAAAATTAATGTATTGATTCATTCATTCATTTTTTGATAACTCACTTAATTTGACTGAGAGACGGAGTGCGGCTTGATCCTATTCTGACAGTAAAAGAAACAATTCCATGAACAAATCACTGGTTAAGCAACATAATGTAACAAGTTAACATGTCAATTACTTATCTGTCCTAAATGAGTTTAAAATTGGTGTTGAAAGGATTCTGTGCTGGGCCATTTTATTTTGGACTATTCTCAGGTAAACAAGTTGTAAATGGGCTAAGGAGAACCATAGATGCTGTAAACTGCAAACTTGGTACCAAAGCTGGTTCAATAAAAAAATGCTGAAGTTCTCCAAGATGACCTGCTAAAATCCATACACATCTAGTGCAGTAGTAATGACCTCGCCTCTGGCATCAAAAAATGTATCATTATAAAACTTGGCAGAAAAGGATTTATTCTATAATCAGAAAGAAAACATGCAGTCAAGTCACCAAAGATGCTACCACTAAAAATCTAGGGTCAGCAGAAGACAAAAATGTAAACTTTAATCAGTGTGTGTCCACCAAATTAAGAAAAAGCATATTTTGTAGCCCATATAATGTTAAAGTGCATGTACATTCAATTTGACAAATTCACTGCACCAATTTATATCTCACTGCTCTTGCCTACTATTGGATGCAGTGCTGCGTTTTGTAGCCTTCAGGAAAGCAACCTGAGAGAACTTGAAAAGGTACAATGATTCCTAATAAGAAACATCTTAGTCTTGGGAAACTTGAATTATTCATATAGGTCTCAGTACTATCACTGTATTGTGCCTCTTAAAGGTTACTTTAAGGTGAGCTGTGTCAGATATCAAAGACAATGCCTGATCCTGTTCATTTTGAAAGTATATACATGGAACAAATTACCAGTGGATGTAACATCAGTGCAGGTAATCTAATACTAAAAATAAATATCAACAGCAGAAAAAAATGACAAATGACATTACACAGTGCCTTAAAAGATTATGTAATGCTTCGTCACAATTAGAAAAAAAAGCAGTCATTGATTTTCTTCAGCTATAATCCTGATATGTACATAGAAAGCAAAAACTATCAAGATGGAGTTATAGCAATCATGCTATTTGAAGGCTAGTAGGCTGCAAGCTTGACAAATGAATCTGGGAACCAATGAACCTCTATTCTGAAAAGTACAGTATATACCAAGGGTGGGAACAACCACAAAGACTGCTCCATCATTCTGCAAGATTTTGGGATCCGCCTTGGCTGAAGGAAACAGAACCAGTTGGTCATTCTTCTCTAAACTTTGGATCATCTGGTGATGATGAACAGAATGGGATACCGTCTTCATTATCCATGTCTTCAAAATATGAAGATTCTGGTCAGGGCTCCATTTGCTTAGTTGTTTATAAGCATCTCTGTACTTTTAGAGATGAACTTTCTGATATAGAGGTATCTGAACCTCTTTTCAATTAATCACGTGAACAGAAGAACTTGACAATAACTGTGAAAAACTTAAAGGAGAGTTTGAAAGTGCTTGTGGAGGGAAGGGGAGTGGCTCAGAAAGAAGGAGCCAGTGCAGTACAGAAGTTGTGGGCTACAGTGACGGACCACATTATACCAACTCTGCCTCTTGGAGATACTGTGGAAGGGCCACTCTTTTTATGGATAATCAAGGCTGTGGGAAAACATAGGAACATGAAAGACAATGTCTTAGGGGCAGCTCGTGCTATAGAACTGCAGGACTGCAGCCCCCTCCCCACCTGTAAAAAGAATAAAATAAATTCCCCACACTGTAGAAAATAAAAAATATTTCACGAGTAGTCCCGGAACTCCATGCATGTGTGCTTAGTTTTTGACTGCTTTGTTAGGCAGTCCAGACCTCCACATATGCTTCATTCCAGAACTCCAGACTGCTCTGTTAGGCAGTCCAGATAGGGAAGGCAGGGAACTCTGCCCTGCCAGCCCAGAAGTCTGTGCGGTGATGACCGCACAGACCAGAAGAACACCAGACGGCATCGCCTGCAGGCTCCAGCCTACTCACATCTCGCTGGGAGACCCAGAACAGCCTGCGCAGGCTGTTATGGAAGACAGACAGGTGATCGGGCTGCTGCACAGGACAGAATCACTACTGAGAACTTAACTGATTGGGCTGCTGCAGAGGACAGAATCACTATGGAGGACTTAGCTGCCATGGAGGATCTGCAGGTAGGGTGTGTGTGTGCTAAGGACGTAGCTGCCATGGAGGACAGAATCACTACAGAGGACATAGCTGCCATGGAGGAGTGTGTGTGTGTGTGTGTGTGTGTGTGTGTGTGTGTGTGTGTGTGTGTGTGTGTGTGTGTGTGTGTGTGTGTATGTAATGCCCCAGTTGCTACATGGTGGTGGGTAGAGAATAAGGCTTGAACCCTGCACCTTGGGCCCAAGTGACAAGAGACAGAATTCCCTACCTACCACCATTTGTAAAACATTTGCAGATTTTTGCCTCATATTTGTTCTGTTCTGTTCCTCATAAAATCTGTGGTTTCTGTATTTTTGTTACTTAACACAGCCAGTAGTGCAGTGGTAGCATTGTTCCCTGACAGCTACAGGTTGGCTGGTTTGATTCTTAGCTGGGATGCCTTCTGTGTGGAGTCTGCATGTCCTACCTGTGTTTGTGTGGGTTTGCTCTGGTGTCCTCAATGGATATTTGTCCCTATTTTTTGGACTGTATTCCCCCATTATTGGCTTTGTCCAGGTTTTATGTGCCAAGGTTGAAAGCTATGGTGATAACTGAATTCACTGAATATGTTTGGGGGCTGTATTCCCCCATTATTGGCTTTGTTCAGGTGTTTTATGCTAAGATGTTTACAGCTATGGTGAGAACTGAATTCACTAAATGGTAGCCATTTAAGTTTCAGTCTTCATTTTTTTCATAAAACAGATGATTCAGTATAGTGGTATGTTGCTCTGACTGTTTTGCACAGGGTCCTGGGTTCAATACTTGGCAGTGAAATGTATGGTGATAACACAGCATTTTATTCTAACAACTTTCCAACATTATACAAGCAATGTTTAAACTGTGTCCCTATTTTTGGGTCTTTTGCCCCCCCTCCCCCAAATTTTGGATTTTTCCAGATTTCTTGTGCTGCAGAGTTCAGAGATGCAGCTTGTCAAGCAGATTTTTAAAAAAGCTGAGAGCTGCAGGGGAACAAAAGTTTAGTGCTGCTTATGCCAAATCTGCTTGTATTGTTAATAGCACAATAGGTAGTGTACTTACTTTTGATGCAGAAGGCTGTGGGTTCTACTCCCACAGTAGGTAGATGCATTGCTCATACTGTACTGTATTGTAAAGGGGGTGGATGCTGCAGTTCTTTTGGGTGAAGATACCTAGTAACTATGAACCTGTTATCAGTTTGCCATCCATTCCCTATTGCAATATTACTAGCTTATCGTTTTTTAATGCAACTTGGGCAATTTGTTCCTCAAGGGCAACAGTCACTTTATTTGTAGATGAAACAATGAAATATAAAGTCGTTTGCTAACAGCAACCTCTTCATTAGTTACAGATTTCTTTAATGTGGAATTATTTAGATGACTTTTACTTCTTCAGAGATTGTGCATATTTACTGATACTGGTGGACTCTAGAAGTTTGAGTAGACTTTTATGATAGAAGTGTTTTGAACTGGGCAGTTTTGTCATTATTGGTGAATGCATTTTGTTTCATTGTTTAATGGAAAATGTTCTGAATAGGGCAATTTTGTCATTACTGGTGCATGCATTTCGTTTCATTGTTTACTGGAAAAATGTCCAAAACAAATTTTAAATGCCCTCTGAAAACTGTACTATATTGTACAAGGAATATAACTGAATACAATCAGGAAGGTGTATCAAAGACCACGTGTATGTTTCGTGTGCAAAGGGCCTATGATTTGAAAACATCCCAAAGTTAATCCATATCTGCCACTGGCAAAATCTATTTTCTTTGAATGTAGGTTTCAATGCTGTTTCAATGAATATGAGTTTCAAGGGCAGAGAAGTTTTAATGCTAAGTCTGTTTTCATTGTGATTGTATTACTTTATTTAGCAGAGGTCTTAGTGTTTTTGCTGTAAAATGCAAAATAAAACTTTCAAATGAAGTCCAAATCATCGTAGAAGTAAAGCAGTATGCACATTAGTGTTTAAGGTAAATGGGGTGAAATAGTCAAGTAATGGTTCAATGGAATGGATGCAGGGGGGAGGCTCCATTCGACCATGATTTTGTGAGGGGGAAGGGTGGCAAACTCAAAGACAGCCCCGGCTGAACTATACATCTCAAATGTCCAGATTTTGACAGAATGAATAGATTTTTGCTTCTTATTTTTGGTTTGTTCCTCATAAAATGTGTGGTTTTCTGGCAAATAATTTAGGAATTAAGTCACTAAACAAAGACAGACACTGAGTTTCAGACTTCATAACCGTCAGAAAAATGCATGCTAAAGCAAGACCTGTTATTCTATCAATTGTCCCAGTTTATACAACAATTTATAGTACTGTTTATATGTTCCCCCAGTATATATGGCCTTGTCCAGATTTCTTGCATTAACAGGTTGAGAGGTATGTGCAAATAAATTGCTTTATAGACTTAGGCATATCCAAACTTCTCAACTGTCCCTGATTTTGTCTCAAAATGTTGCTCTTCCCCTAATAATCCCGCTGCAAAATGGCAATTTTGGAAGAAAACGTGGAGGGCTTACAATTAAGAAATAACTGTATTAATCAGAGTTATAGATTATTTTTATTTCAGAAATCCATGTAGATTCTTTTATTTTGTCAGCTGCTCAAGTTAGCAGTACTAATATTAAAAAAGTGCCCCTTCTTTGACAGGTTCCCCGTTGCATTGTGTGGCTATTTTATATTTTTGCATCACATGTTTGGTCCATTTTTCATGGGGGTGCCTTCACTGAAGGTTGGACATCGAGCTGGAACCATGGAGTTTGTGAAAATCTACTGCCAATCATTAGCGGACCAGAGTTCCGCTGTGGCGACCCCTAACCAGGAAAAGCTGAAAGACAAACAACAACAGTGGCAAATCATTAAAGACTGAAGTTAGAAAATAATGACAGACATTTGAGTTTCAGATTTCGTACCTTTCAGAAAATTCATACTAATGCAAGGCCTACTATTCTATTATCTTTCTAAGTTTATAAGAGCAATATTTAAAAATTGTCCTTATTTTTGGGCCTCTGTCCCACTTATATGTATGGCTGTATGGCTCTGTCCATATTTCTTGTTTTGAGGTTGAGTGGTATGACAAATGTGTCAGGGCCATCACAGTCAGTCAGATACATTTCAAATTGTGACATACTTGTTGCACCCCACTCCCCCATGTAGTGACTCTGGATGTGTCCAAGCAAGGCAAGGAGCAGTTATGAAGTGTAAATGTGCAGAGTATCCCCCATCAAAGGTAGACACAAGTGCTACTTTTTTCTGTCCTTGATTTTGTTGAATGTTATGGTTTCTGTCATATTTTTATACTTTTGATTTATGCTTATTATTACTCAGAAAGTGCCTGCTGCTCTGTGTTTAAGTAGCAATGCTTTAATGACCATCAGATAAGCTTGTCTGAGATTATAAGATGCAAGCTTTAATAAGAAGTTAAAGAATTGCCAGCATTGAAAGCCTTTCTGTTGTTGCCATGCAGAGAATACTTACATAACTAGATAATGCATAAGCCTTGGGTACTGAAATGCATATGACATTATATTTGTAATAAAGGACAGGATTACATTATTTTAAGAAGCTCATTACATTTGTTGGGGAGACTTGCAATAATCTTTGCAGGCTTTGCCTGTAAACCAAACAGAATGCCAATCTATCTTGTGTGGTCCATTACCTGTACAGTAATCCTTTAAGCAATGTATATTGAGCTTGTTTCTTGTTTGTTTTTCATTTTTTACTTTGATCATGTTTTCCACATGAAACAAGTAGATAGTTCTCAGGCAGCAGGACATTTTTGGATAAGAAACATTTTTACAAGTGGGGGTATCACAGAGATTGCTACTTTCAGCATGTTACTTGGTACTTTAATAAAGCTGAATATAAATTATAATTAGAACTGCAGTGCAAGGAGAAGTGGTTTGAGTTGAATGCTGCTTGTTTTTCTTATACTTGATTTTGAATGGCATTCCAGTAATGTATTTAAAAAGTAATTTATTTTTTCATGCCTCACAACCTTTTTGTTTCCATCTAGATATTAAGTAAGCTGTCATGCAGCCAATGCACTGAAATATTTTTTTCTTCTACACTTCATTTTGTCTTGATTGGACTCTCATAATGATGGTTTGGCACCCAGGGCAGCATATTTAATTGAAGTTACAGTTTTTGTGGTTTTGAGCATAGCTCTTTCCCTTTCTAGTTGGCCACACCCCTTCCCATTGACCCCACCCATTCACCTGTCTCTTGCGGCCCCCCTTTGATTTGAAGTCACCAGCTGCCACTGCAATGTCTATGTAACAGATATTTGTCTGACTGATGGAGGCTGTGCTAGCAAGGGATAAAATTATATCAGAAAGGCTGACAGATATTGAAGGATTGATACCTTGTAGCAGACATTGGTACAACAGAAACAACTAGGTAGATTTCTTTGGACAGGAGATAGTAGGAACAACAGCAGCTGGACTTATGAGTAGATGGACTGAGACCCTGGGACAGATACATTAAGACTGATGCCTGTGTTTTATCATAGGGTAGGAAAAAACACAGTTTGGGATTTATAGTGAAAGACTGGACCATTAGCTCTTTAATACCTACTCCCACTTTGGCATTAATAAATTTTTGTGAACTGGGATTTCCCTGATTGGGGAGAGGGCTACAAAGGACACCAGGAAGGACTGAGGTACTAGAATAGAGATAGGGACAATAAGAAGTGCTGATGCAAGGGTGTCTTGCAAAGTCTATGTTAGTTGCACAGGGTGTCAATTGCAATCAGTGCTGAAAGCTTGGTTTTCATCTGAATGAATTTCATCTGCACTAATTCCTGATGTTTTCTTCTGATTTGTCATTTGATTGTACCAACGACTGACACATGTTGTTACTTTTATGAGATTTACATGAAACTGGATGAAGAATTGGTATATATATGATTGTACAGCATTCTTTTATTTATATTGCAGTGTTGCCAGATTATCTAGTAATTTCAAAACATAAGAAAGGCCAGCAATAGCGCTAGCAGTTCAATTAAATTAGCAAAATGTTCGAAATGCTTACTTCATACCTCACAGTACTCCTCTGTGATGGCAGAGGTGAAACAGTTTTATCATTTCTTTTTCCTCATTTTTTTATAAATAGCATTAACTTTACCCCTAAAATTTTGCAGAGGGGATCACTAAATATACAGCAAATGAAAATATACAATGGCAGAATAGGTAATTGTTGTTGGTTAAGCATATATTTCTCCACAGGAAGTGCAATCCAGCTAAGTGTATTAATAGCATTACTATCATTAGCAGAATTCAGTATGACTAAATGCTTCATGAAAAGAAGATGTTTCATCTTAAATGATGTAGACAATTGATTATAACAAAATCTAGAAGGGTGTGTGTGCGGGTGTGGCGGGGTCTACTTCAGTAGACCGAAATTCCATTAAATCGAATTTCACTTAACTGAGACAACAATAAAGAAAAGTTAGTTTACTGAATGTTCACAGCACTGGAATTTTAATCCGGGAAAGGAGGCAGTTGGCCAACATGGGGAAATTTGTCCTTTTCCCCTGTATAGTGTGATCTAAGAGTTAGTATATTTAGTTAGGGGGGGGTATGGGGGTGCAATCCCCTACATTGAGAGGTGGGGGGACAAAGCCCCCCACTTGGGTGGGTTTGACATGCTTTGGTGTGTTTGTGTTTTTCTGATGACCAAATGCCTCCTTTCCCAGATTAAAATTCCGGTGATGTGAACATTCATTAAACTAAGTTTTCAGTATTCTTGTCATAGTTAAGGAAAATTTGATTTAATGGAATTTTGGTCTACTGAAGTAAACCTAGCATGGAGGAGACAGGCCCAAGAGGTGAATCAGAAGTTTGTCTCTTACAGCGGATATAGGTATGTGATAATACTCACACGAACCTATGCAATGCTGTATAACTTACATAATGTGACTGCTGCTGCTGTTGGTAGCACCCTTTCAATTTTACATTAAAGATTTATAAAACACATTCTTCTTCTTTCATCAATATTTGCATTCCTTGACACTTTCCAATGTTTGAAAGTAAAAAGAAACTTTACAAACCTCTGACTGCTTTCTCCACAGCTCTAGATTCTTTCGTTGGGCTTTGGAGAAATGATCCCATGCTTTTTGTCTTACAGATGCATTGAAAATGGCCACAATCTGCTCAACTGTTGTGCATTAGAAAATAAAAAGACAAATATTTACAGTTTGTCAAAAACACACGTCCAGAAATATCATAATTAACAAATACCACTGCTATGACTGCTAATTCACATTGGTAATGTTGCCACTCCATCATATACAATTGTATCAGTGCACAAAAGAAACTCTAAGCATTTTTACTGTAATGTATTTATCATCTTATTTGTCAACATTAAACTAGAGGGCAATCGCTTTACATACTGTGGACTATATTGACGGCATTGTGAAAAACTTAACATCTAATCCTAATTATTTAAACTGCATACCCAATAATATCAATCTGATTTTCCTATAGAACATGTCAGATTAATACAGTTTCAAAATATATTAAACACGCCTTGCAAACATCTTTTTACCAGTACGGAAATGTAATTGTGTCTTAAATAAGACTGAAAATAAGGCTAAGCATTTTCTCTTTTGTGAAGAATATTAAGAAGGGATAGCTACAAAACTGTGGAGGCATGCAAGTAATGTTTTCTTTATGATTAATAATGGAATAATTGCAATTAATTTAAAACTATAGTCCAAAGACTTAAATGGAAAGACATAAAAGCATGTAATTGTTTCCACTGTGAGAAGATGTGCTGCACAATATCTGTTAACCCTGGTAAGTTGGCAGCTCTCTGCAATTATGTTGCCACTTAGTTATTTCATGAGTCTGAAAGGCATCCATTTATGCTCCATTATTAGTGACACATATATTAACAAAGGGAAGAACAAGGACTGAATATTTCAGCTACAGTGCCTCAAGACTGAGCAATTAAATCAAAGTACTAAGCAATCAAGCATGGTACTGCAATGTGCATTTTGTTATTTTTAAGTGAGATATAAGAATTAGAAGAGCAGGGACTAGCCAAATGATGATAACAGACTATTAATTGGTAAAATGACAAGACAGACATCCAAAATCTGTAATTTTGATTGTGATGGATAGGAGTATAGCCAGAAAAGTCCATTTGTGCTCTTACTAGAGCCAGAAAAGTCTACTTGTGCGTGTAACTTTCAACTGCTGTTGTCACACCTCCCACAGTCTAATAGTTAAAACAATATACACAAATGTAAGGTTAACGTTGTCACTATTCACCTAAGAAATATACACTTCTATTTCAGTTGTTGCCCCCTACCTACATAAAAGGGTATTTTCATACAAATCTTGCTATATCTAAGCATACTATGCTCTTGATTATGCTGCAAACATTACTTCGGGTATTTGTAATACTCTGTTCTGACATATGTTCAAAAAATGCACTCAGTACAGGACAATGAGTATGCTTGGCTATACCCTTAGTGACAGACTGAGCAGATGGCCCCTTGCAGTGAGTACTGTACACCACATTAAGAAGCAAAAATTGCAGATCAGAAGACAATTATTTCACACTTGATAGCCTTCCCATTCCTTTAAGGAGTTTTGATAATTGTTGTATATGATGTGACAAAGAGAATTAAACTATACTAAACTAAAAAAAAACATGATTTTAATTTATTTTCATTCATATTTACATGGGCTTTTAAGTTTCTCATGCACATCATGCTGTTACTCATTTTTTGGCTTCCTCTTAGAAGATGATCACTTACATTGTGACAGGACTCCTGTCAATGCATGCCTGAATTTTTCTTTGGCCTTTTCCAGCTCTTCTTCATGTTTTACTTTTTCATTAATCAGTCTGCGAACATGGCTGTTTACTGACTGTACCATGGTGTAAAACTGATTAGCAGTTCTACGGTTCACCTCTCCTCGCTCAAACCATTTAAGGAGGATCACAATGGCCTCAGAGAAGGTACTGTCATCTATTAAACAACAAGACAATTGACAAATAAGAAAAGGGGAAAAAAGAAAAACATTTTATGCACTGAGTTGTGATTCCTATTCGGGGAAGAACATCAGTCAAAACACAAATTTTCAAAAATGAACCTGCTTATATAGACCACAAAATATAAGCTGCATGCAATATCCAGATGCTGTATATATGAAACAAGAAATAAAATTAAGTGTAACATTACTTTAATTTATTTATTACTAAGTGTACACAGTTTGTATTCAAGAACATCCCCACCACATTTTTTGTGCTTTCTAGGCACTCAAATTATACTAAGTGTCTATGTAGTCTACTCTTTGTGGTAACATTTATGAACCACCCCTTAGTATTTAAAGCTGCAAGAAAATCAGGAAAAATAAAATTAGGAGGAAGAAGGTGTGAGTTATGCTTGTGTTGTTCACTCAGAACATTGTACACATAGTGTAGGCTTTACTGAATCCCAGGGTATGTTTTAACTGGGTAAATATGGTTAGTCCAAGGACCATCCTCAGTCTGACCTGGGCCTAAGAGAAAAATAACATGGTTAAACAATAGTGGCAAATGAATATCAAGGGTGCATTAGTTGTTGTTGTTGTTGTTGTGTCTTTTGGCTTTTTCCCGGTTAGGGGTCACCACAGCGGAACTCCGGACCGCTAATGATTGGCAGTAGATTTTTACGTGCCGAGTTGCCAGCCCTGACGCACAACCTTCAATGAAGGTACGCCCATTCACGCATGTCTACACACAGAAGACGCTCTAGCTGAGAATCGAACAGGACAACGTCTTACTGTGAGGCGACAACGCTACCGCAGCACCACCACCGCAGTACATCAAGGGTGCATTAGTACATTAGAATAATACAAATATCAATAAAATATCAAGTAGTAAGGTATAAAAAGTAACACAGTAACTTTTTGAATATTCATCCAATCATCCAGTTCCCATTTGAAGGAAGGCAATGTATCACTCTGTGTAATCTGCAGTAGAAGTCTATTTTAGAAGTGGGGAAGGCACTGTGTAATGAAACTCTTTCTCCAATGTGTTTTATGCATTTGCTGATGAAGAGTTAGATCACACGTTCTGGTATTTGTGGGACTATTTGATTTGTGGAAATATAACTGGGTCCCTAATGGCATGGAAGGCAATGCACGGATCTCTCCTCAGCAGTTTATAAGATACTGAGTAAAGGGGCAGTGCTTCCACTCTTTTCTGTAGCTTAGGTTTTTTAAACCAGTGATTTTTTTTACTTGGGAACCTCTGGGATCTTTCTACTTGTTTTATATGTCTAGCGAGGTACATCCCAAAGGGGGGAATTGTATTCAATACCTGGCTTAATCAGTGCTGAATAAAAGGGACGAGTGACCTCCTTAAATCAGAATGAATTTCCTTTGACAATTAACTGTACTAAGCAGAAGATCTTTCTGACTACTGCATTACATGATGAAACGTAGAGTTGTTCCTGTCACTAGTTGTCCAAAGGAATTGGTCCCTCACAACTGGAGGAGGGCATCATTATGAGAACAGGCCTGACATCAGTCACATTTGAGTCAGTAGAGAAATGAATAGGTTAGTTATGTTGACTACAGCACACAGAACTGCATTAGTTATCTGAGGGACTGACAAAAGCCTACCTACATTTCTGTCCTTCCGGGGATCTACAAACCTAATATCTTGCATAACAAGGTATGTCTTCCAATGAATTCTATTGCATTTTCCATGTCTTCCAGTGTGCATACAGCAGGAGTATATGGTGATATATGTGTCTTGTGGGCTGTAAATGGTGTAATATGTGTTTATGCTTTCACATGTTCCACTGGTGGGGGGTGCAGCTAAACGGGACTACATAGAGTTGAAGTCAGCAGAGCATCTTTGGCTCACAATGATAGTAGCATGCATGTGACATGGTCTGCACAAGGCAGTGCTCCTGACACTACAGGGTGAGGTTCACTTTCATCCACCTTGTAGAAGTACTGGCTTAGCACACTATCCTCATCAGAAAATAACAAACAACCTGCTCCTGACAGTTCCACCCAAGCTCCAACTGTGTCCCCAGGCCACATAGCATCTGTCACGTACAGCTCTTCAGATGTGGACATAACCCACCATAGATGATAGAGGAGATACACAAGGAGGGGAGTACAGCTCTGCCATGAGGCTAGGCCAGCCTCTGATATGGCTATAACACACAGAATCAGCCAGTAGATGTGCATGCAGGTCAATGTTTCAGGAACAGAAGTTGGCTATGCACCAAATGACAGGGTGAATATGCCTGCATATTACAGGAAGACATGCACCAACTAAATAATGAGCTATAGTGTAATGGCAGGGAGTAAACTGTGGCACTGAGCTCACCAATGTCAAATACTGCCTCCTATATGCATCCATGAGACACATTGCAACTGACATCTGGTATGCCTCCAAGGCCACACACTCCATGGCCATGCAAGTCTTTGGATGCATGGTGGTCAGGTGCAGGCCAAGCAAAGTTAGGCTACATAGGCTATTAATGACAGAGTGTCACCTCTGCCTGCAACCATATCTCTCAACTTCTTAACACAAGAAATCTGGACAAAGCTTAAAATAATGGGGTGACAAAGGACCAGAAATAGGGACAGGATTTTAAATATTTCTCTTATAAACTTAGAAAGTTGCTAGAATTATATTCATAGGTTCATAGGTAGGTACTAGGCTATTGGACCTAGGGCCTGTACAAGCCTATCCAAAAAGGTACCCTGGCTTTCGCCACCCAAGAAAATTATTTTCCTGTGCCCTTGTCAAGCAGAACCACAGAAGTGATCCCCGGGGTGAATTTCCTATTACCTATCCGATATAGGTTCATAGGTAGGTACTAGGCTATTGGACCTAGGGCCTATACAAGTCTAGCCAAAAAGGTACCCTGGCTTTGTGATTTGTATTAGCATATATTTTCTAAAGGATATGAAGTGTGAAACAAGTACGAAACTCAAATGATTGTCAGCATTTACTGACTTGACTCCTTAATAATTTGCCAGAAAACTACAGATTTTATGAGGAACAGACCAAAAATAAGAGGCAGACATCATATAGGTCACAGGCAACACCAGACCTCAGGTTCAACTTATTGGATGTCTCATCTTGATGTATGCACATGGTTCTATAGGCCTCTTCTCTGACAGAAACTGGATCAAGTCCAACACCACAAGCCAAACCACTGGATAATAACAGTCATGTCAAACCAGCATGCCCTTATCACTGAAAGATGTGATCTGTTATTCCCCACAGTCTACCAAAGTATTATTCAGCTCCCATGACCCTACCTTACATTAAAATGTTACAGTCATCTGTAATTGGGTCACCCCCCCCACCTGTGCAAGTGAGCTAGGCTGTGCCATACCCACTCCCTATTATGTGTGAGTACTGTGATGTCTGATGCACAGTGCTGCCAGGCCATGCACTGCCTTGCATAACCTAGATATAATACCACATGCTTCATTTTATTCTGGTTGCCTGCATCATAGTCCCTAACTGTGGACCAGATACTACCCCTTTGCTGGTGCTTCTGTGTATTATGGGTCTACTTAATTTCACCTAACTTCCAATTCACTGACTCCCATTTGACTGAGACCAAATGACTGAAATTTCATTTCACTGACACTTCATTTCACTGACAGTTAATTTGACTGACAAGTATTATTAGCAAGAAAATGGAATATGCCCCCTTCCCCACTGTAGTGCGACCCTGGAGTTAGAATATATAGTTGGGGGGGGGGCAATATTATAATATTACTAAGCAATATTATATCAAAACTTAACAATATCATATGAAACACCCCCCCAACTATATATTCTAACTCCAGGGTCGTACTACAGTGGGGAAGGGGGCATATTCCATTTTCTTGCTAATAATACTTGTCAGTCAAATGAACTGTCAGTGAAATGAAGTGTCAGTCAAATGAAATTTCAGTGAAATGGGGTCAGTGAAATGAAAGTCAGTGAATTGGAAGTTAAGTGAAATGAAGTAGACCCGTGTATTATATCTGCCTCTGTGTTGGCTGTGATACCGTGCTGCATGTTTCTCCCATGACTGTCTGTCTTGCATTTCTACTGTTGCCATGAGGTTCACTTGCTACTTATGTTGTTTGAGCAATTGCATGTTGTAAAGCATGGCACATACAACAGATGTCTTCCTGCATATATCTAAACTATACTGAAGTGCCCCTCCTGAAACATTTAAGCATATGAGTTATCTCTTCGTTATTCCAAACACCCACTCCATTATATTCCAGGGTCTGCATGGGATATGTTATAGGCCATAACCTGAGTGTTCTGAGAGCTTCATATTGGAATCAGCAACCAAGGCCTTACAGCACATCCAACATAACCTGTAACACACTATAAACAACATGCTATATGTGGCCTACTCCCATAATGCATGGTGCCTGTGTGTATAAGCCTGTCTAGCTGGCCTGTGCATGTACATACAAGCAAAGAATCAAGAACTCTTCTGGGAAGATACTCAGGCACATTTTAAGTAATACATGATTGCACTGCAGACCATCTGGCAGCCCAGGGAGTAGAAGCTGATTCTGTTTATGCATTTTTGATCCACTGAGGTCTTGACAGCAACATGGGTATTGTCTGTGATTCCCTGTATCTCACAGAAATAAACTATGTCATAGAAGGCCCTTATGGTGTTGGTTCTCTCCTCTGCTGTCCTAGATAACCAGATATGCTCCTCCACATGTTGTGCCATAATGTTTAATAACTGGTTAAGGATCAACAAGACTCACACTGGTAGTATCTTTATGTGGTGCTCAATGGCAAACAACTAAGTCATCCTTTATACCAATCACTGTTGGTATTTCAAAATAGTATATCCTTAATCCCACACTATTCAGCATATTCATAAATGACCTCTCTTCACTGACTTCCCATGGTAAATTAATGTAACATGCAGATGATTCTTCATATTATATCAGTTTAATATGCAGATGATTCTATCACCATCTTCTTTTCCTAACCCGTAATTTCATCTACTGAAACATGCCTGCAGAACTCTAACCTGCTTCTAAACCCCTAAAAGAACAAATTAATGATATTCTCTCCTATAACATCTTCCTTCATGAAAATAAGTTTACCCCTCAACTGCTAATAATGCCAGGACAATACAATTGTACCCTTTTAAAAACACTTTGGTATTCCCATTTATGGAAAGCTAACAGTCATCCTACATAGACAACAAGTAGCTAAAAATCACACCTCACATCAAACTTCAATGCAGAATAAGACCCTAACAGATGCTGCCCACTTTTAACAACATCAACTGCATATCTTTTACCCAGACTACTCTCTTCAGCTCCTATTTTCACTAATCTTAACTCCAAACAAACTGCAAAACTTGACCAATGATGTAATAAAATAGCTCAATTTGCTGCTAATATTACAAATCCATTTAATTACTGCCTCACCTTAAGGCAAATACCTCAAGAATTGTCAGTTAAACATGGACAACAAAATTATAAATAACCACAGAAATTCTCCCCCTTACAGTCTCTGCTACACTGGTGTATTATTGCTAGAGATTGATACTCTAGATATAAGCTCCTTACAATGACCAAAAAAATAATTTTGTTCCTTTGGTTAAACCCTTTACTCCAGCACTATATCCAAACTCTGGAACACAATGTGTGAAAGTTTCAGACAGATCACTGACCACCTAAAGTTCAAAACAGTCCTGAGATCATCATGTTAACTCCACTACTCCAACATCCCTGGGTTAATCTCCCACAAACCAGTATCTGACAATGACCTTTTTCATTTACAATTCTATCAGAGAATATTAAACAACCTGCTCCTGACAGTTCCACATAGGTTCCACCTGTGTCCCCAGGCCAGATATCATCTGATACACACAGCTCTTCAGATGTGAACATAACCCACAATATATTTCACAGTTCCAGCTCCCTTCTATACTTCTTATCACTGTCCATGCTTCTCCCCTCATTATTTCTACTACATGTATCTCTCTTCTGGCATATATATCCTGCCTGTAATTTCCCCTCTTTTATTATTCAATTCTTCTGCATGTATCTGCGTATTTTTAGATACTATTCTTTATGTCTCCTTTAGCCCAATATACTGCATGTATGTACCATGATATTCTCATGTGTTACTGTAACAAATGAAATCTAAATTAATGTTCGCAGCTTCTGCAATGCCTGTAATATAACCTAATATAAGACAATTTCTCTCTGAGCATTCACTGAAAAGATGGTTTTATGTGAAGATCCTGGACTTTCCCACTCAAAAAAAACGTAAAATGAATAAATAAATACATAAATACATACATAAATAGTGTGGCTCCCATAAGACACTGGAAGGTCCCTCTAGTTAAGATGTTTAATCCATCGTACTAGAAAATATCAGAATATGTTGCAACTGAAAAAAGGATGTCAAATAGTATCATACTAAGTATCTTGGATGTCTCAGATATGTAGGTCATTACGTAACTGAAGTTAATATCAGACAGTATGGTGATGTGATGCCTCAGAGATATGGACCATTAAGCAGCAAGTTTGATAATGTTTAATAGCAACCCATTGAGAAGGCCAATAATTGAAGGAACATATTACTTGAGCTAAGCCGCTTGTTGTGAATGTGCAGTTCATGGCTATAGTGTACTTTTAGGTATGTATACTACCTGAAATATAAGATGCAACCAAACAAATAAGACATTGTCTGTATACATACAGAGACAGGTGTGCTTATCTCATATTCCTCCAATAGGAAAGGAATACTAAGATCATCTGTTATACTACACAAAATACAAGCACAGGTAATTAGCATAGAAAACAACATGGCCTCTTCAGCTAATAGTGGAGAGATTCAGCACCTAAATAAAAAAGCTTTATACAAGATCTGTATATTAACCCCCATGTATGTATATATATATATATATATATATATATATATATATATATATATATATATATATATATGGATATATGCACACCTATGTGCTGTATTGGCATAAGCACATAATGGGAATGGGGCTAAACACTGACACCAGGCATGCCTTCTCATGCCGTACTGGCACTTGCACATAATGGGGAAGGGGGAACATTGGACAGAAGGGATACCTTCTCATGCCTTAAGCATTTCTGTTAGTTCACATTTATACTGAAAATTCATTATTCACATAACCCTTGTATCACCAACCCTTATGATTGTTCTAGTCTTCCATAAAACAGAAAGAATTTCCTCCTTTGATGATTGGATGGGAGAAAGGAAATTCATCCCGGGGATCACGTCAGTTGCCCTGCTAGACATGGGTCCAGGGAAGTAAATAGTATGGGAAGAAATAGCCAGGGAATTGTTATGGCTAGGCTTGTATTGGCCCTAGGGCCAATAGCCTAGTACCAGCCTATGAACCTATGAACCTTTAGTTGATATGTTTGTAATGTAATCCCGATAGGTCACATTGTGAATACTTACTCTATATAGTAGATTTTATATAAAGTTCAAGCCATGTGTCAAGGTATTTTCTCAAAAATCCTTACATTCCTTACCTTTAGTTTGGTTTAATAATGCTGTAATCCTCAAGTTTATTTATTTATTTTACATTTGTTGACCGGGATAGTCCGACTGGATACATGTCCATTTTCAGCGGAGGCCCGGGGAGAAAAGCTCCACAGAGGAAAAAGTTACACTTTCATTTACATGCAGATAAATACGCTACCTAATACAAATAAGTAAAATTAGAGATACACATAATCAAAATTAGAGATACACAAAAATACTTCCCAATTGTTTTAGATACACTTGGCTACCATGTGAATAGATAACAGATTCAAAATACAGTCTAGTTGATATTCTAGGTTACTATTACCCATCCCTTGTAAAGTCTAGTCAGGCAATGGGGAGCTTGACTTCATAAGTACCAGTGGAGGTGGAATTTAGTGGGTGTGAGTTTACAAATTCTTTAGACTAAGAAGAAGAAAAAAACACCTAGTAAAACAAGTGGAGAATGCTACTAGTTGAGTGTCAGAGAGAACTAGTCTGGGTTATTACAAGAGCACAGCCAATGTTTTTTAACAAATTGTTTAAGATTATTTTTGAATAGACATTGGGACGTAGTAAGTCTTAAATTATTGGGGAGGGAATTCCAGACTTTTCCTATAGAGTTGGCAAAAAGGGCTTCTCCAGCAAAGTTGTTGGATTTGATGGTTTGGACCAGGACTCTATGTGAGGAGCGAAGACAGCTTAGATTAGAGTATGGAATCAGAAGATTATGCAAGGAGGGGGTTTTATCCGGTTGCTTAATAATTTTAAACGCTTCAGTGAGTTGGTTTAGTTTGAGAGGATTGGGTAGTTCTAGCCAGTCAAGTTTCCTTAGGTTAATGCAGTGATGAGTTCTGTAAGGACCTCCTACTACAAATCTGGCGATGTGATTGTAGGCAGCAGAGAGTTTATTGATCTCACTATTGTTAAGGAATGAAAGCACAGGAGAGGCATACAATAAAGTGGAAAGTAAATGCGGAGATAGTTAGTTTGGCAGTGGGGTTAGAAAGTTTTAATTCTATACAAGGATCCAAGTTTCTTATTAACAGTCTTTATGGTTTGACTGATATGCATATCAAATCTAAGCCTACTATCAATAGTGACTCCTAATAGTTTAGTGTTGGTAACAGGCTCAATCATGGTACCATTAATAGATTGAACAAGGAAGGGACTATTATTGGATTGGGGTGTAAGTTGGACTGATGGACTAACTGAGGTGGGAAAAAATACTAGTAACTTGGTTTTTTTTGGATTTAGAATGAGTTTCCGTTCCGAGAGCCACTTTTCAACTGTAGTAAAACAGTTTTGGGTTGTTACTTGTAGGTCAGGGAGGGAGATATCCGAGCAAATCAATGTAGAGTCATCTGCATATTGGTTGCTGGTGGCCTTAGGGATGACTGAGTAAAGGTCATTTATGAATACAGAGAAGAGAAGAGGACCAAGTATGGAGCCTTGGGGAACCCCTATGGTATTCGGCAACAGTTGAGAGAGCTTATTTTCCCATCGTACTGCCTGTTGTCTTCCAGAGAGGTAAGCTTTGAACCAGTTAAGGGCCGGATAATCAAGGTATAAGGTTTCAAGAGTGTGGAGCAGTAGTTGGTGATTGACCATGTCAAAGGCTTTTGACAAGTCAAGGAAGAGGGCTGAGGAAATATTTTTGTTATTGCGGTTTTTATTGATTCAGTCGGTAAAAGAGAGGTACTATGGTGGGGTCTGAAACCATGCTGAGATTTGGACAGTAGATTATTTAGGGTGAGATGGTTAAGGAGTTGTTTATGAACACATCTTTCCAAGATTTTGGCTATTGGTGACAATATTGCTATAGGTCTATAGTTTGATGGGTCAGTAGAGGTGCCACCCTTATGAAGTGGGATGACATGGGCTACCTTCCAAATGGAGGGGATAGTGGCCTCAGTTATAGTTCGGTTAATTAGAATTGAGATGGGATATGCTATGACATCTGCTGCTATTTGTAGGTATTCAGCTGGGAGTCGGTCGGCCGACAGGGTGGTTGGTTTAAGTTTCTTCAGTAGTGATCTAATATAGGAGGTGGAAGCTGGCTGGAGAGTAAAGAAGGGTAGAGATTCATCATTAACCTTAGTTGGGGGGGAGGAAGGATGGGGAAGTTGATTAGCCAGGGTCTGAATGGTCTCAGTGAAAAAGGAGTTAAAAGTATTGGCGACCTCTTCTGGGTTTTTCCAATAAGTGTTTCTGGGGTGGGAGTAGACGCTTCCCTGAGTGGAGGAGGTTGTTTAAGCCTGCCCAAAACTTCTTTGGATTGTTCTGGTGCTTATCTTGGAGGTGACAGAAATAGTTCTTTTATCTAGGGTGGAGTCTTTTTTTGTTGCATTTCTAAGTTGCTGGAATTTAATGCGATCTTGAGGTGCCTTAGTAGTTCGCCATTTGTCCCAGGCCTAATCTCTAAGTTTAATTTTGGATTTGGTTTCACTAGTTAGCCATGGTGCTATCCGAGTCTTGGTACGGATGCGTCTGTTAGGTGCGTGGGAGTCAAGAATGTTGAGGAATGTGTCAGTAAAAAATGTCACACTCTCATCAAGGGGCAGGGTTTTTAGCTTGGACCAGTTACAGGATCTAAGTTCAGTTAGGAATAGTGCTGGAACAAATTTCTTCTTATTTCTGACAAGTCTATATAAAGGGGGGTTTATGCTGGTGAATTTGTTTTTTATTATGTAGGTGACGTGGTGGTCACTGAGATCATTCGGGAGGGTCCCAGTAGTATATTTGTGTGTTTCTTTATTAGTAAGAATCCAATCAATTATACTTTCTTTTTGGAGAGCAGTTCCTATTCTTGTAGGGGAGACAATATTTTGGGAGAAGCCATGCAGATTAATGGTCATGGGGTTGGTCTGTGCGGAGCATTGTGCCCAGTCAATATTAACATCCCCTAGTACAATGGTCTCCTGAGGGTAGTTTGAAGCTATCCAATTTAGTATTATCTCCATAGTTTCTAAATTATTCCCTGGCGGAATGTAAACTACAATAAGATTAATAATTTTTTGGTTATTTAAGCATATTTTTAGGGCAATTAACTCTGCTTTAGCTACCTTAGGTGGTTGGATAGGATTCAGGATGATATTAAGGGTACTTTTATACATGACAGCTATGCCCCCACCCCTTTTTTTTCCCGATCTATCCTGAGAATATTATACCCAGGTGGGAGGATCTCTTCATCCTTTGTGACTGGTTTGAGCCAAGTTTCTGTTAGACACATAATGTCGGGGAGATGAATGGCTAACAAGGCATGAAGATTATGAACCTTGTTGTTGAGGCTTCTAAGATTAAGATGGAAGATAAGGAGGGAGCTAGCTGATCTTTGGGCTAATATTGAAGAGACTGAGTTAGGATGAGTGGATGGGCCTGGGTTTGGATGTATATCACCATCTTTGGTGATACATTTCTTCAAATTGTATAGGAGTCTTTGGAGCTTATATAGCACCTTTAGTCCACGTTTAGATGTTGTTGCCTTTGTGTATGGTTGGGTAGGATGTAGGCTTTTTTTGCTTAGGGTATCTATGTAGTAAACAGACGAGGTCTCTTTCGAGAGATGATGTAGGAGATTACAGGTTTGGTCCTTTGGGTAGTGGGATCCCTTGAGTTTTTGGTCTTCGTACCTCGACAAGTAGTAAAGAATGATTAAAAGAGGCAATAGAAATGGAATAACAAGATTCACTACTTTACCCATTTTGTAGTGTAGGATTAATCTAACAGGGTGCTTAGAACCTGGAAGTGGTAATGCAATAGAGGCTGTTGGATGGAGTTGTGGGAGGAGATAGGTTAGATGATTGGGTGTGGGCGATTGGCTTAGAACTAAGAGGGGTGTGGTTTTTAGTCAAATAAAAGTAGAGATAGTGGGGGTGGGATAAGGGGCAGGGAGGGGATACACCAACTAAGAGCTTTCAGGGTCTTAGAGATCCTATGCTGTAGGTGAGCGTTAAAGACCACTTTACCTACTTCTATAGCCTGATTTTAAGTAAAAGGCAAGGATTCAGTTTGGGTGGGATAGTACTATTTGCTCTGTTTAAATACTGTTATGCTGCCTGCCCAGGAGCGTTTACCAGAGGTATAAATCCAAACAAAAAACCAGGGTATAGTTATTACCCTTTCTTCCTTGGGATGTTAATTAATAGGGCTGAGAACCGGAACCAGCATGTGCACCACAAAGGGATTCCTCCTGTTTCAGTATCTAGCACTAATCTATGTGTAAGGGGCAGGCACCTAAGAGATAAATTATCAGACTTGGTATTAGCAAAGCAGTATCAGTCTAAACAGAAATTTATCACAGCTATAGTTCAAACAAACAACTTCTAGGACAAGGGCTGCTTCTTCTGAGGTACGATTCTTAACTACATACACAACCATCAGCAGGCTATTTTTAAAATAACAAGCAAGAATGTGTTTGTATTTAGATAATTCAACAGCCAAGAAACTCTACTATGAATACAAGAGGTACGCATGTTCTAATGTAAAACACGCTAACGCTAGAATGTTACACAATGCACGTTTCTACAAACAAGTATAACTAAGCACAGTGTTACACAATGCACGTTTCTACAAACAAGTATAACTAAGCACAGTAATATAGGCTACGCATGTTCGAATGTAAAACACGCTAACGCTAGAGTGTTACAAAATGCACGTTTCTACAAACAAGTATAACTAAGCACAGAGTTACACAATGCACGTTTCTACAAACAACTATAACTACGCACAGTAATATAGGCTAAAGTCTTTTGCAGTAATTTTCATCTACAGAGGTTGTTCAGTATAATACAGCAACAATAACCTTGGTAGCATACCTCGAGGCAGGAGCAGGAGAAGGTGACTGGGCAGGAGACACAGCAGTACTGTTTGTTGTTCTTTCTTTTTTTTTTTTTAAAAAAATGGCGGAAACCAGCCAGGACTTTGAAAGCTTTCCTGTGACGTCGGGGATACACCAACTAAGAGCTTTCAGGGTCTTAGAGATCCTATGCTGTAGGTGAGCGTTAAAGACCACTTTACCTACTTCTATAGCCTGATTTTAAGTAAAAGGCAAGGATTCAGTTTGGGTGGGATAGTACTATTTGCTCTGTTTAAGTACTGTTATGCTGCCTGCCCAGGAGCGTTTACCAGAGGTATAAATCCAAACAAAAAACCAGGGTATAGTTATTACCCTTTCTTCCTTGGGATGTTAATTAATAGGGCTGAGAACCGGAACCAGCATGTGCCGCACCGCAAAGGGATTCCTCCTGTTTCAGTATCTAGCACTATCGGCCACATCTATGTGTAAGGGGCAGGCACCCTTTCTTCCTTGGGATGTTATTTAATAGGGCTGAGAACCGGAACCAGCATGTGCGTTCGCACCGCAAAGGGATTCCTCCTGTTTCAGTATCTAGCACTATGCGGCCACTCGCTTTTATGTGTAAGGGGCAGGCACCTCGAGGCAGGAGAAGGCGACTGGGCAGGAGACACAGCAGTACTGTTTGTTGTTCTTTCTTTTTTTTTTTTTTTTTTTTTTTTTTTTATTTCTTGTTTCTTTGTGACCTGTCCTCAAGCCCAGTGTTTTTCTGTCCCATTTGTTGCTATTTTAATTGCTTTTCAGCAATTTGTATTGTACTATTTTATCTGAATGCCTTGATAAAACATCTGTTCTCTGCAGCATTCTATTTGTCTTTTTATATTTCAACAGGGACCCATTTAACTAGAAAATCTCAGAATGCATTCATTTGGAATGGGGTTGACATAGCAGTTAAAGTCTTTACTTCACAGATACAGGATTTGCTTTTGACCTCTAGCTACTGGTTAGGTTTATAATAGTTAGCAGACTGATAACCTAAGAACATCATCAACTAGCAATTTCTGTTAGCAATTTACAGTAGGTTGCAGGCTTTTGCTAATTTAAGCCGTTCACTTCCCAGAGCTTTATTTTTACCTGTTTACCCTGCTGCTGCCATCTTTGAACTCCCTCGGGAACTGTCTTGAGCTTCTCTCAAACTTCAAAGAAAACTTGTGAAAGAAACTGTTGTTATTTTGTTCTTCTTAAGTTAATTTTGAAGTAATTTGGGGGAAAAACAATATGTACACTCTTGCCTGTTTGTTAGTAGTTGCAATTTGCTGGTGAAAATATGGGTCTATATCACATCGTTAAACTTTTATTTTATCAAATACCTAATCATCAAACCCTAATTGTCCCTATTCAGCAAATGATCTAAACATTGAATTGGAATTTGATTGTTTTAGTTGGCCATTCTGAAAAAAACGTGTGATTGACAAGCCAACTGGCCATGATTTACCCATTACCTGACTGTAGTGTAGTAATGGGTAAATGACACAGGGGGGGTGTGTGCAGGGGGGCAAAGCCCCTGTAAAAAAGTTGAAAAGTTTACCTTTGTGGTGTTAAACTAAACCAAGACAGGCTGCTGCTCAGAAAGTCCAATTCTTTAATACGAAACCATGAAAAACAATGAAAACACAAGCGCTTTCGCTCGGTCTGTGCCGAGCTTTATCAAGTGAACATCCACAGTGCTGCAAGGCTTTATATACACTGAAGTTAATTATTAATTAATCAATTAAAAAATTAATCAATTAAAGCTTAAAAATGCTGGAGTTGATAAATTGTTAAAAATGCTTCTTTGTTAAAAGTTAAACCTGGTGCATTATAATAAATGTATACAGTAAATATTAAAACTGAAATGTAAAATAATCGAAAGTAACTGCAGGCAGTGCATTTAGCAATAAATTAAAATAAATCATTTATCATATTTCACTTGAAGATTTTTTATCAGCAATGAATGAGATTCTCATAATCGAGCCTTTCTTAGCTTGAGGACACTGTTTATGTTGATGTTGTCATTTAATCCAGGGTGTCTGACTGCATCTAGTTTAAGTTGCCATATAAGTTCCTTGTATTCGAGGGTCATCTCCCAGTCACCTCCCCTAGCATCCGGGGTAACTTGCTACAGCACTATGAATTTAAGATCTATCCCAGGGCAAGTGAGTGAATGCTTATAGAATGCGTTAGAATCCCTTTGTTTACTTAGATCGTAAAAATGTTCGTAGAGTCGGCCTCTCAGTTTTGCCAACATAGAAGCTTGAGCAGGTGGTGCAAAAACCTAGGTAGACAACCCCTTTACTCCCACAGGTGTAGTGATGATATGATTTGATGTTAAAATTCCTGGAGGGAATGTAAAGTGTTGGAATATTCATAATGGCATGGCATTGATTACAGGACCCACATTTGGATGAAATACATTTTTTGCAGTCCATGTTTGTAGACAGGGGATACCCTCTCTCCCTTATCACCTCCTTAGCTAAGGAAGGAGCCCTGAGAGCTAATCATGGACTAGAGCATCCCTGGGTGACATCCCCGAATGGGGAATTAGGGCAAAGTAGCTTCTGCATTTGGTGTTCAGGTGTGTGGCGACTAGGTCACGGCAAGGCTGGCCCCATCTGTGAAAGATCTCTTTCGCGACTTCTGCATTCAGGGACCACTCATGAGGCATGAGAATTGCTTGACTGAGTTTGTCTGCTATCACATTGGACTTCCCCAGGATGTGCGTTGCTACCAGAAAGCGTTGAGTGTCCATCGCCCATTTTCAAACTCTTAAGGCCTTTCGGCAAAGCAGGTAAGATTTGGTTCCCCCTTGCTTGTTTATGTACCACACAAAAGACATGTTGTCTGATTGAATCACAATTGTCCCAGTGGGAAGAGAGCTGTGAAGTGCTTGCAATGCATATAGCACCACTCTCATCTCCAGAACATTGATATGCAAGTTGTTTTTGTGGTTCTGCCAAGTACCTTGGACCGTCATTCCCAGATAATGCCCCCCCCCCCCTATCTGGGAGGCGTCTGTGGTCAAAACTGCCTTTTCTTGAGGAGGGACAGGAGTATGACCTAACAGAAGTTGTTCCGTATACAACCACCATGTCAGATTCTTCTTGCAGGTGTTTGTGGTACGAATCTGATGAGATGGGGAAGATCCTGCATTGATCATTGGGCAAATAGTAGCCACTGAAATACTCTCATGTGCAGATGGGCTAGAGGAACTAATAGAATAGAGGAAGCCATAGTCTCTAGGACTTGAAGGACTACCCTGGCCTGGACTTTGTGACTGTTTATAGCAAGGATCTGACTTGGCTGCATAATGATTCTACTCTCTCTGGTGTTAGTCTTGCTGACATGGTGGTTGAGTCTATTTCTGAGCCTAAGAATACAATGTGCTGTGATGGAGATAAGGCTGATTTTTTTAGGTTGACTGTGATGCCTAAACTGGCGCACAAGGATAGAGTCTTGTCTCTGGTTCTGATGAGATGATGCTTGGTGGTAGCAGTGAGGAGCCAGTCGTCTAGGTACGGAAACACCTGGAATCTTTGATGTCTCAGGTGAGTCGTTACCACTGCCATGCACTTGGTGCACACTCTGGGGGCTGTAGTGAGGCCAAAGGTCAGTGTTTGAAATTGAAAATGACTGGCTCCCAGCTGGAAGTGTAAGTGTCTTCTGGAGCGCCTGTCCATTTTGATGTGGTAGTACACGTCCTGAAGATCTACTGAGCACATCCATTTGTCTTTCCCGATAAAAGGAAATATCGAATGCAGAGTGATCATTCGGAACTTCAATTTCTTTACGGACTTGTTGAGTCTGCTGAAGTCTAGAATTGATCTCCAGTCCCCTGTCTTTTTTGGAACTAAAAAGAATCAAGAGTTAGTTCTGGATCCTATTTGCTCTGTGGGGAATTCTAGGATGACTCTTTTTTGCAGCAAGATATAACCTCTGATGTCGCACAGTCTAGCTGAATGGGTGGCACGTCTGGTAGAGATCGGTTTACTGGGGGATCGGAAACACAGGGGATTAGATAACTCCTGGATATTACGGACTGTACTCAACAATCTTGTGAAATGTTTAGCCAGGCATTTAGGTACAGTGATAGATGACCCCCGACTGCCTCCAGAGATGGACAGTTGGGCAACCCCTCAGGAGCGATGGAAGGGATGATCAGAGAAGGTTTCTCTATCTCCCTGGTGTTGTGGACCTCCTCTGCCATGGGGATGACATCTTCCATTATATCCTCCCCCTCTGCCTCTAGGGGAGGGTTGACCTTGTGCCTGAGGGAAACCTTTTTGGGATTTATGGAACCACATTTTCCCTCCCGTATTACCCTTGGGATAGGGCCTAGATGGAAGGGAGAAACGGACTCTGACACAAGATAAGGTTTTCCCTTCCTGCTCACACCTGGTCAAGATCTCTTTCACCTGAGGTCCAAAAAGAGATGGACTATCAAAGGGGACGTTGGTAAAGGAAGACTTAAAGGATTCCGTGAAGTTAACAAGACGCATCCAAGAATGTCTCCTGAGAGAGATTCTTGCAGCGGCTGCCCTACTCACTCCATCCGCTGCATACGATATCAGCCTCATGGAGGAGTAAGCTATCAATGTAAGGGTGAAGAACTGCACAGAAACTATAACCGTGGATCCCGGGGCTACTGAACCCTGAAGGGTATCTCCCATCTCCTTCAGGAGATCCCTCTGAAGTCGAGTGAAATGGGTAAGGTAATTCAGCAATCTTAGAGTAGATGCTGCTGAAGAGAAGGTATGCTTCCCATACCTATCCATTGCCCTGGACTCCTTGTTAGGAGGATGGATATTAGAAGATGTTTCGGACAACTCTTTCTTGGTGGCCACTGCTACCACCATAGCATCAATGGGAACTCTTTTGGAAAGAAAGGACTTATCTTCAGGTGCAGTCATGAATTTGTTTGGCCTCCTCAGGATGGGCTCCACTGTGTCTGGGGAGGTCCAAGTTTTCCTCGATATGACCTCTAAGAGCTGGTCATAAGGCGGTATCACCCAGGAGGTGGAAGGTCGGGAACCAAAGGCCCCAAGATACACTGATTCATCCTCAGTAGGGTTAGAGGTCTTCCAATTACCCCTCTGTCTATGGATTTCTAGAATGTCAGAAAAAGAGACATCCTCAGAGGGGAATCTAGGGGACGCTTCTGATTCCTCCAAATCAGTGTCAGATGTGACAGACTCAGGAGAGTCAACAAGCTTCCTCTTACAAAATCTCTTCTGAGGGAGCTCTCCAGTGAGATAATCTGGGGAGGTCTCAGAAGGGGGGGCACCTCCAATGGGGGCTTCTTGAGTCTCTGGTTCCCTATGCTGTGGGGGTGGCAGGGGAGAAGAGGTTGCTGCCAGCTGCTGGGGGGACATTGGCTCCAAAGGTATGGCTTTTGCAGAGGATAAAGCCTTCTCTATTGCTTCAAAAGCCTTTCCTACCTGCTCTGAAGAAGACCTCCGCTCCGAGGAAATGGATGGTCAGCTCTGGGCAAGGGGGAATGGCTCCGAAGCAGATATGGGAACCGAGCTGAGTCGAGCCGAAGCACCGAGAGGGAGGGTCGGTTCTGAAGAAAACCCAGGGTGACTATCCTCCTCAGAGTTGACTTAAGAGTGTTGGCTCCCAGATCCCTCTGCTGCTGACTGAGCCGCTGAGGATAGACTTATCGGTTCTGAGGAAGCATGGAGAATCCTCAGAACTACGGATCCAACATCGAAAAGCCTGAAGTGATCGGCTCCGAGCACAAAGCAGTCAGAGGAGGAGCAGTGGTTTGCAAATGGGTCGGCTCCGAAGCCTTTGGGTCCAGAGGGGCCAATTTTCTTGCTAGAGCTGGGTCAGAAAGCAACCTCTTCACCCGCTCAATGTCCTCATCTGAGAATGTCCTGGAGGATCAGGTGGAAACAGAAGGAGATCTCCTCCTCTCCAAAATAGGATATCTCAATGTAGGTGAGACAGGGTCAATGTCAGGTAATTGTCTCGGTACCGAAGGTTGCTTCAGCACTGAAGAGACCGACGTTACCAATAGAGAAGAAGCTGAATTGGAGCCAGAACTCCTTGGCTCCTATGCTTTGGACTTTTTTGACGATTCCGAAACTGGAGCCAATGATTTTTGTTTAGATGTTTTAGGAGCTGTCTGACCAAGTTCCAGCTGTTCCTGGAAGGAACAGGTCATAAGACCCCTATCTATCAACTTTTGTTTCCTCTCGCTCAAAACCCTAGTACTGAAGGCATGGCAAAAGGTACAGGTCTCTTGCGAATGTGCTTCGCCTAAACAGCACACACAGCTAGTGTGACTATCCATCAAATACATCTTTTGCATGCATTTATCACATTTTTTAAACCCCCAAAGGGCGATGGTCCTTATGTTCCTTGTCCTTTTCCTTAGACATGCTAATAGGAACAAACTGAGAAGCTACCTAGAAAGATACCAACACTAACTATACCAAACTACTATCTACTGATAACAATTCCAACAAGAACAGTAAAGATAGAGAAGAGAAAGATTCTATTTGTTTGTTTTTTGTTTTTATTAAAGAAACAGACAGGGAGGAAAGGCCCTCTAACTTAAACAGGCCGTACTTTCCTAAGGGGGGGGGGGCAGGGGTCAAACACTCAGTACAATCACACAAAAAGCTAGAAACTAGAAGGAAACTACAAGAATCAAGATACGGAAAAAAGGAGAAAAAAGCAAGATTTAGTAAATAAATCTTTTACTTAGCCAATGAGCCAGTAAGGAGACAACCTCGAAGCTTTTGCGGTAAACGAGATCTAGGGAATTGCCGTGAGGCACCATAGGATAGGGGTTAGCCTCAAGCCATTAAAGCTCTCGAGCTTTAGTATCAGCCGAGTCGGAGCCGAATATCCACTCCGAACCAATTCAGCAAGAATTACGGCGAGATAGGACTACATAACATCATAATTTTGGTCTTGTTTTGGTTAAATAGGAGATGTAATTCCTTTATAGATTGATTGTTCTTTGTATAATGATTCTGATAATAATGTTTCTGAGGCTAATTCTAAACCTGCATCTGAAATTGTAATGTCTAATAGGAACACTACGGTTCTGCCAGAAAGTCATCTAATCATAATGCTAAATAAATGAAGAGCCTATTTCAGTATATACAGAATATTTTTTCTGAATCTGTGAGGAATTATTTTGAAACATTAAAATGGAATGAGAGGAATAAGGTATATGCACAAATTACAATTTTTTTTGAACCTGTGAGGAATTATTTTGAAACATTAGAATCTGAAGGAGAAGAAGAATATAGTTTAGTTTCAAGGAAAAGGGACCATCCTAAGGAAAGGAAATTTAAATTAATTTATGTTACAGCTAAGAAAAATGAAGATTCTAATTTTTATATACTTTTCCCCAATATGTTAGCAATACTAAAATGATTTATGTGGATTGGTGGGCTATAATTAAAAGAGTTGACATTTGTTTAAGTATTTGTTTTTATTGCATGTACAATGGGAACAGTTTCAAAAAACGTGGATAGGGATATACCTGGACATTCAGATGATATGAATGTCATTAGAGCTATTCTATTAAGTAAAACCAGCTGCAAAACACGAACTCAAAAGAGAAAACTTGCAGAGAAAACCAGTTTAATAAAAAGCAGAGCTTTCGGGCGTAACCCTTCTTCAATACTAATACATTCAAACACTAAACTCTAGAAGCTTAAATACAGGTCTAAAATCACATGACCAGCAGCCAAATGAAATCATGTGACAGAAAACAAATTAAAAATTAAAGACATATACATATAAATATATTAAAAGATGTGTAGATACACAGTATAAAATATTTACTTTACAATATTACTAACACAGGTTTTAAACTGACAGTGCTGTTTAAACCAGGATGAGTGTCAGCAGCTAATCTCAATATCCATTCAAATTCTTTTGTTGACATCACCACCTCTTTCATTTGGACATAGAGCATCAATCACTCTAAACTTAAATGTATGTGTTTCACCACAAGTTTTAATATGTTTACATAGTGCATTATTGTCACAATTTCTCCTAATTTCAGAATTATGGTCTATAACACGTTCCTTAAATGAACTGCATGAGATGCAGGTAGCCAAATAAACCACAAAAGTGGTGTTACAAGTAGCTGTAATTTTAAAATTAAATACTTGTCCATTGGCAGGATGAGTGAAGATATTAAACTGGTTTTCTCTGCAAGTTTTCTCTTTTGAGCTATTCTATTAAAACATTTTGAAATAATATAGGAATAATAGGGCATTTATTAATTGCTGAAAAAGAGGTGAAAACTAAATTTGTTAAGTTATGTTTATAGTGTTTTACATTCCATCCAAATTAAAGAAAAAAAAAGCTTTATTTGAAGAATTATGCTTAACTTATCTATTACTATTACTAATACTGGATATTTTAACTGTAATATATGGTACAGACAAAAAAAACAGATTTCAAAAGGTGTACAGAATTAATGATTACTTCTCATCTGATTTTGGGTACACACAATGGGCCCAGTTCAGTAACACTACTGTGAGGCGTATACCTAGTAGTAATCATTTATGATTTAGAGGCAGCCCTATCATAGCATTGCAATACAAAGACATGCATCACAACAGTGGCCTGTCTCCATGACCATGCATAAATGCTAATAAGGCTGACCAAGGGAGAGTTATATCCCAGCTAGCCTTGTGCTCTCCCCTCAGACCTGTCTGCAATATGGTGTTTACATAACCAACCAATTCAGACAATTGCTTGACTGCATAAATTAGCATGGCTGGCCCTGGCAGCTTCTGCTAATAAACATTGTCATCACGCCATCAAGCCCTGCACCCTCTTCACTTCACCACTGACCCAATGCACTAAATGATAAGCTAGTGCAATACTATTATTTAAACATATATTAAGGATCTTGGGCATTATTCAATGCCTGCTACAGTGTGTGATGTATGAGGGGGAGGGACAGGGATCAACAGACTGAGCTGAAATTAATGGCGGGACAAAATAAAGGATGGATTTTTGTTATGCCTCCTACAAACTTAAAAAGTTGCTAGTCTAACATCTTTTGCACTATCATGGATGTACTGTGAAATATGAAGTGCAAAATTCTAATATCTGGAAGTAATTGACTGAAATCATTCAGGATTAATGGGGTCTACAAAAGGAAAATATCAACAGTGTTCTGACAACATAGGGTAAAGTATGGGGTATGCAGTGTGCATTTGTGTATGCTTAAATGTGTGTATCTTTTGTGGGAGAATGAATGAGGGTGGAAAACCGATGTAGCCTTCACTACTGTTAACTACTAAAGGAAGTGCTAATCTACAGTTAATGGCAATTCAGAGTCATGCATGTTAGCCAGTTATAATGTCCTGCATCACTGCAGCTAATGTGCTCCTGCATTGTGGAAACAGGGCCTTTTTATTGTAGCCCTTAACATGGAAAGTGAATCGCCGAGCATGTGTATACAGATGCAAAAGGAAATTACTGACTGGGATTGATTATATTTTAAATTCCATTGCCTTAGAACAATTAAGTGGTAGTAGCCAATTGAGATATATTTTGTGATATTGTTCAGGGTTTTATTTGATGTTAAAGGGCTGACATTACTGTTTTTTGGAATAGTATGCAAGTTTTAAGCCATAAAACATGTATAACATAATTTATGGAAATATAATTTGATGATAATACTTCTTAGTCAGATTGGTGGTTTAAAATAAAAAGAAGTATAGAAAGGCATTTTGAAAATAAAAGAGATATGATACAGATGTAAAAATTTCAACATATGAATTTCCTTAATGCATATGACCAAACTATAAAAGTTTAGCCTGTATGAAGATTGAAAGGGACATTTGTAAAAATAATATGGTAAAGGTAAGGGATAAACTTACTAGAAAAATATTCATCGTAGTCCAGAAAAGAAGAAGCTGCTCCATTTCTGAGAAAGATCACAAATCTGAGGAAAGTGTAATACATCAGTTAGAGCTGAAGACTTGGAATATTATACATAATTTTAGAAAAAAAATGGGATCTATAAATTTGTTGTAGATATGAAAGTAGAATATATCTGTGGATATGCAATATAAGTGGAAAGTTAACAAAATACATAAGAAAAAAGTTTACTTAGAGACATATGAATACATAAGAATTAAAATATGTTTTACAGTTAGTTAATGCTACTAGCATGCCTGGCTAGGAAGGTAATAGATAAGATTTTTATAAAGTAATGACAGATGTTGAAATGTTATGTTTTTACATTTATTAAGGGAATAGTTAGCAAGTGGTATGCATAATGAAGCTGTTTGTTCATGGATTAAAAAATTTGTTTGGAAAACTTATAGAACTGGAGATGTACCACCAGTTTTCACCATCTGAAGAGCTTATACATACTACAGTGTGAATGGTAAACAAGCACATAACTTTTCTTTTACTGAAAGTTGTGGATAGTATTTTGAAAAAAAAATACAAGACGGTAAAATGATTCTGATATTATCAAGGTATTTAATAACCATTTTCATCTCAGGGGAATATTGGAGCTTATTATAAATCACATGCTTATACATTTTTACTATTAATTTATAACTACACAATGGTTTATGTTTTAATAAATTCTTAGCTAACAGACATCTTAAAACTTATAAAGTGGTTTGTCAAGGTTGTCTAAGAGTAGCTAGCAGGTGAGGCACATAGGACATGTGAAAAAAGCACCATACCGATAAAATAAGGAATACATGATACCTGGTAACAACTCACCCATAATCCAGTGTTAAATATGAAATATCTTTTCTGTACAAAAACAGTGACTGCCATAATGTTGAAAATCCTGCCTATGTTCTCAACATCGAAAACTATTAATTTGTCATGCTCAGGGATTATGGTTTGGATGAAGTGTTGGTGTGCTACAGTGTAACAAGTCAAAGGTGTAGCTACCAAAATAACAGAGGTGGGAAAATGTCATGTTCATGCTTAAAGACATTTGTGCCATAGTAGAAGAAAAAAAAACATCTTTAACCCAAATTCAGGAACAGAATATTGCACAAATTTTGTTTGTAAGAAAAAAATATTTTAAAACATAGAGCAGATTTGCCAAAATTCAAGATCAATCACATATCTTCAAAATGCAAACACTGGTGACTAGTGAGGTAGTTTACATGTCTGTTCAAAGTTCTCTGAAGTAGAAACAAGAGTGGTCAGTTAACAGCTCCTGAATTACAATGATAGTTTCTATACCTCATGAAGAATTTGGGAAAGGGTCTGTCAGCACTTGCATGAAAAATGTGATGCCTTAAAACAGGCAGTTCAACTAGTTTGTTTTGTTGAGCATTTACAACTACTGTTAAAGAGATAAGAATTGTTCTGAGAGCACAAATCAGAATAAGTCAAGCAAAAAAGTTAAAATAGGTTCCAAAAGAAATGCAAGGGTGTGTATGACTCACTCTATTGTCATTCTATTATACTGAAGTTAAATAAAATTATTTTTGTATGTCTAGCATGACTTATAAAGAGGCCTGAAGTGGAATTTGGGGAATAAATTCCAAGATCCCTTTACAGCAACAGGTCCATTCAGAATAAGTCAAGCAAAAAAGTTAAAATAGGTTCCAAAAGAAATGCAAGGGTGTGTATGACTCACTCTATTGTCATTCTATTATACTGAAGTTAAATAAAACGATTTTTGTATGTCTAGCATGACTTATAAAGGGGCCTGAAGTGGAATTTGGGGAATAAATTCCAAGATCCCTTTACAGCAACAGGTCCTTTAAGATATAATAACTATAACCACTTGATGATTCTGATGCATTAAAATAATCAGAGTACAAAGATATGATGAAATAATTGGGACTGAGCAGCAAACATAATTTATATATTTATACTTTTTACAGATCAGGTTAGGTTTTGCAGATCATACTGGCTAGGAGGAATTTGGACTCCGAAAGACTGAAAAACTTCCAGGAGGGAGGGAGGGACATCTGTCATATAGTCATTCAGACTTATTGGGCTGTCCTTTGGACTTTGGTGGTGGTGGTCCTGTTTTCTTTTCAGAAACTACCTGCCACTACTTCTTAAACATTTGCATACCAGCATTTTCTTGAGGCTGTTTATTTTTCTAAAGTTAGGTGAGGGAGCAAAAAATCCCTTGGAAAACTTAGAGAAGGAGGACCTTTTAAAATCTGAGAGATTTCTTGAATCCGCTTTCCTCTCCCATCAGACCTTTTGATGACTTCTGAAGCAGGAGGTCCATAAGCGAGATCTGTATCCAAGGAAGAATTCAAATTTTATTCTTGACATCCTCTGTGAGATTATATGAATGCAGCCAAGAAATTGTCCTCAAAACAGCTCCAATAGCAACAGCTCTGGAAGTGGCATCCAAAACATCACAAACACAATTCAAACAATGAGTAGTGACTTGGAAAACAGAAGTAATCAATTACACAAAACAAATTTCTTCTCATAGGAAGACACTAATGCCAAAACATTTCTCATACTTTCACAATTAGCCAGGATAAACTTCAACATATGAGCCTGACAAGAGAGAATTCTAAAAACTGAGTTTGCAGAAGCATCCACTTTTCCCAAATGTGTCAAAAGCCTTGCAATCCTTATCAGAAGGAGAGGGATTATAATTAACAAAATGTTTAGCAAAGGCTGAATTCACCAAAGCAATAGCTGCTGGGTTAGGTCTGGGATTAGTGCATAAAAATGTAAAAGGCTGAGGAACTTTATATATATTCAACCTGCTTTTTAGGGGTAGCAGGTTAACTGCTAGGGAAATTGCAGGCTGTAGCAAAATCACCCCAAGGCACACAGAACTGGGGGAATAGGTGAAGGTTCTGGAAATTCCAGTTTTATCAAATATTTTCTGAGGGATTGAGAAGCCCCACCATTTTCCCACTGAAAAGAAAACGTATTCACCCTGGAAACAGTGTCAGAGAAAGAGAATCCTTCACAGGGACTATCAGAATTTGAATCAGAAATCCATGGAGATAAAACTTCATCTGTTCCTTCACATTTCCCTCTGGATCAATCTTTTTAATCTCTTCAGAGAAACAGGATTCCTTGTTTCTCTTATCAGAAACAGATTTAAAAGGAAGGCCAGGAGCACAAGACTCTAAGTGAAATGTAATAAATTACTCCTCCTCAGAGTAACTGAAACAGGGTGAGACATATGCTTAGTTTTCTGTTTCTTTTTTTTTCAAGAATTTCTGAAGAAACAGACCCAGAACAGTCATAGGAATGGGCACAACAGTGTGCTTAAGCAAAAAATCCAAAAAAAAAAGAGTTTTATTCAGGATTCCTAAAATACATAAGAATCCTGAAAAAAAACACCATTTAGACCCACTGTATCTTCCCTAAATAATGTATGTGAAGGCATTGCTTTGTTTCTACATACCCTTGTACAAGAACTACCCTCCTTTCTAAAGGACTGTTGGGACCTTTTAGGAAAGTTAAGGGATTTTTAAGAAAATCATAATTATAGTAGCACTAATATTAAAATGGTGACAATGGATGTCTGTTAATTGTTTATGTGGATACCACAGGAGAAAGGGAGTGTTTAAGAACATGTTTAAGTAAATTTACAATGTTTATTCTCAGTTACAGCGTCTTCTGTGTGTCGACATGCGTGAATGGGCGTTCCTTCATTAAAGGTTGTGCGTTAGGCCCGGCAAGCCAGCATGTAAAAATTTACTGCCAATCATTAGCGGACTGGAGTTCCGCTGTGGCAACCACTAACCGGGAAAAGCTGAAAGACACAAACAAACAAATGGTCAGATTTTACTATATTGTTTAGTAATGGAATTAGCATTGGAAAATAACTTTTTTTTCTTTTTGATAATCAGTATTTTAGAGTTAATGGAGTCACCATGGGGGTATTAGTTGTTCCCTCTTTTAACAATATAGCACTAGGGTGGTGGGAAAATAATGTGTTAACCACCAGTATTTACCATGGGGAAAATTAAATTCTATAAAAGATTTATTGATAGCCTCTTTTTAGTAATGGATATTACTCCAGCAGTATGTTCAGAGTTTGTTGAAGAGATTAATAACATCTCAGATTTGTTCCAGTTTATACAAGGTAAAATTGGGGTGGAAGTGCATTTCTTATAAGTTAATTTGAAATGGAACCTAAATTAAAAGAAATAGATAGCAAAATATATAGAAAATAAACTTTTTCAAACAGCTATCTACATTTTAGAAGTGGTCATCCTCCATTTATGAAGAAAAACATTCCCAGAGGGCAATTTATTAGGGCCTCCAGGATGACAGCTTTAGAAAGTGAGTACAAGAAAGAAGTTGTTTGTCTTGTTTGTCTTTTCGGCTTTTCCCGGTTGGGGTCGCCACAGCGGAACTCCAGTATGCTAATGATTGGTAGTCGATTTTTAAGGTGCCGAGTTGCCAGCCCGATGCCCAACCTTCAGCGAAGTCACACCCATTCACACATGTGTTTCAGAGGCCACTCGACTGCGGGGAGGACATGCAGACTCAACACAGAAGGCACTCCAGCCGAGAATCGAAAACAAGAACCTCTTGCTGTGAGGCAACAATGCTACCATTGTAGTGCCACAGATTTGAATACAAGAAAGAAGTATTAAACATAATTTCTAAGTTTATAAAAAGAGGTTACAATCAGGAATATTTGGGAAAAGTTGCAGAAGAAGTCAGTAATAATAGAGCCTCTTCCTTTAAACCTATACTGTTTAAAAATACTATTGAAGAAAATAGATTAACATCAGAAGAGACACTGAAATTAAATCAAGAGTCAGCATTCATGGACAATTATTACAAATAATTGAAAAGTGTTAGAGGGTAATTCTGACATCTTTAGAGCTATAGGAAGTGAACCAAAATTTGTTTATAAAAGAAATACCTGGTTTAAAATTCTACTATAAAGAGATAACACTAAAATAGAACTTCCTTTGCCAAATACAAGCAAGTGATGCACATTTGTAGCATGTGCAAGATATGTAGGTTTATTTATGTTAGCCCTTATATTACTTTAGAACACTTAGATTTTACAGTAAGAATTGCTGGCAGATACACTTGTAAATCTACAAGAATAGTACGTACTGGAATATATTCAGGATGTCAAGTGTTTTATATAGCCATGACTACCTGCAGCATAGAAAAAAGAACATCTCTGTGCTATCATGGTTAAGGACATAAATAATGCTTTGTACAAACATACTACTACTACCTGTGTAAACTATTAAAAGTTTTTATTTTCAGTATTACAACAAGTTCATTTAGACAAGAGAGAAAGGTGTTATAAAAATAAACTAGAAAGAATAGAAACATAATGGCAGGTTAGATTTAGCACAGATAAGTTCCTGGGGTTAAATGAAAGTAAGTGTTTTTTTTAGAAGAAAAAAAGATAAAAGTTTACAAAACATAAGTTTTAGGTTTTATTAACTTGGTATTTTATCAGTTTAGGGTTTTAAATATTGTAGGTTATATTTATAACAGTATATAATAAAATAAAGTGTTTTTGTGTTTTGTATATATGAATGTAGCTTTAAATTTTAATTGATTGTTAATTGTTAAATGAATATTTTATTATTGGAGAGTGGTTTGTATAAAAGTTTGTGATTTAGTTGATGAAATGTTTTTTTGAAGAAGTCAATGTATGATGAAAGCATTATTATTTAAAAGTTTGGCACTCAAGATTAATTTTGATTATTCCACTTATCCCACTTACCTCTAGTTCATAAGTAGTTTACTTGTTAGTTATTTTACCACTAGTTGCCCAGTCTTGTTTTGTTTTTTAGCCATTTAAAAGTCTACAAAAGTCACATGAAAGTCAACTAGGGTTGCCACCTTTTCAAATGGCCAAAGTGGGACATTTTCGTGACACACATCAGATTTTACAGGCCAACACATACCCACGGTCAGTACAATGGATAGAACTTAACTTTTTTGCCTGAATAAAAGCTTGTTCTTGTAGCAGTTTAATTGCTTATTATGTTTCTTGTAACATTTAGGCATTTTAGATATAGAAATAACTATTTTATGCAACTATTACATAAAATATGGGACATAATTATGTCCTACAATCTCAGGACATTTGCCATTTTTAATATTTATTGTCAGGACACAACTGCCCAAAGAGGGACTGTCCCTCACAAAGTGGGACAGGTGGTAACCCTAAAGTCAACAAAACACTTTTCTCTAGCTTAAAAGTTAATCCTTTACATAAAATAAAATTTTCTGTGATAAAAAGTAAAGTAGAAGTTTTTTTTTTTTCCAAAAGAACTTATCTGTCCAGAATGGAACAGCATTAGCTAACTGTAAATCCTCAAAAGCTGCAGAGGATTGCTCTCTTTGGTAGCAGGAATGCTCCAAAGGGCTTGGCACCCAAACCTCACTTTTAGTCAGCTCAGCTCGAGATAACTAATGGTTTGAGGACATGGAAGGTGCCCTGAAGCTTTGGAAGCTGACTGGCTCTTAGATCTTTAGCAGGATTTAACAGATATAGCTTAGGCTACTGCAGCAGTGATCATAATGATGAACATCTATGGTGACTGTCACCTACTAACTTTTGAATACAGGAATTATACATTATAGGATCTCAAGTCTCTCACCAGCTCAATTGTTGATGGGTATATGTTAAAAATCAATTCTAAGTAAAAGAAATGCCTAGAATAAATCAACAATCACAGAAATACTAGTATGACTGAAACTGCAGAAGACTACAGCCTGCAAGCTGGAGACAAACAATGACTACAACACCCATGGGAAAGTCAGCAGCCTGAAGCTCTAGTAAGTGGTAAAGCAGCTGAGCCAAAATCTTATGCAGTCTGTGGGAAGGAGGAAAAACTGCACAGATGAATTTGTAGGCATTTAAACAAAACAAATATGTTGCAATCAAAGTCCAAAGAAGAGGAGCGATCAGAAATACCATTATCAGTCCAGCCAAAAGAAAATTGAGACTCTGGGAGCTGTGATAGTCAAGAGATGTAGAAGGATACTCCTGAAACTTTCACTCAAATAAAGCTCTCACAGATCAAGAACAATTGCAAAAACAAGACCAGCTGTCCAGTATAACCAGTCCTATTAATTATTTTAGATCTGGCAGAGCATAGGAGCAACCAAACAATTACATGGAGAGTTCTTGAATTTGTAAAAAATATTCATATTTGACATAAATTGCCTATGGTATACTTATTAAAGTGGTAAGGTTAATTTAAAAAATGTTCAGTGTAACATAATGCATACTACTTCATATGTACCCAGATAAATATTTTTATATTTTCTAACTTTTAAAAACTGGAATAGCATATGTGGGTATATTACTCTTATGTTATTGAGATAGGTGGCATGACTTGTAAGTTATATGATGCACAGTCCATCTACAGAGTTCTTTGGAATGTAGATCTCACAAAAGTTATATCATATCTTTTGTGTCTGTGTGTTATTAAGCCTAGCTAAGCAACAGTAGCTGACAGATAAGACAATGTGGACAGGATAAGTGATACATGAGTAAATGACAGAAAAGCATGGGATATGGTACTCTAAGGATTCAGGGTATTTAAGAATGATTAGTGCACAGAACTAAAGCTCTGACTTGTTAGGGACCTGCTTCCTGTGCCACAGGTATAGGGTTTGAATCTTTCCACCTCAATTTGCCTACTGTCTAACCATGAGCAAGTCACTTAATCTGATATGTTCTGGGGTGACTGGGAATTTGGACTAGGCTGCTTAATGGTCTCTTGGAACTATGAACCTATGATATTATAGAAAGGGTGCACAAATATGGTGGTATGTGTAAGGAAAGGATAAGGAGGGGAGGTAAATGAAGAAATTGAACAAGCTGAAAATACGGGAGTGTAGGGTACCTGAAAGAGGAAGAGAAGGATGCAACTTTATGTTCCACTCTGACAAAATGAGATGTGTTGTATTGGGGTCTACATCACTTCATCGAATCCTCAATCTGTTGAAACCCTGTTCATCAAACATTATCCATCGAACACCATTTCAGCAAACGGTTATATCATCAAAACATTTTCCTTGTGAAAGAAGCTATTAGGTCACCAGAGCGATCATAACAAAAATGGTATTATTTTAAATGCTGCACTCCTCCCCCCAATTATATATACCAACTCCAAGATTACACTACATTGGAGAAAAGGGCAAATTTGTAACAACCGCCAACTAACTCTCTTCCCTGGGAAAAATTTTCAATGACATAACCGTTCACTGAAATGGTGTTTGATGGATAAAGTTTAATGAATAGGGTTTCAACAGATTGAGGATTCGATAAAGTGTTCAACAAAATTATATAGACCCATTGTATTAATACTCTTAACACTCGTATCATTGATGTTGCCAGGAATGATAAACTGCTTATAGACAGGATTATGGGATGGACAGAATCGAACAGGCTGACCATGGTGGGAGGCCTCAATCTTCCTCAGGAAGACAACAGCACATTATCATCCAAGACAAAAAAAGACAGGATAATAGAGACATCTAACAGTTGGAACCAGGAAGAGGGAAGTGTACTGCAATGAAAATGAAGTAGAGGTCTACAAGTAATTAATGGCTACCTCACAAACAGTAACCATGAAACAGTGTGATTCACTCTGATGATGGAACAGGAACTAGGCTTGGTTCCAAAGAACAGAGTCTAGGATTAAAGAGAGGCAAGTATGACAAGACAGAGGAGTTAATAGATAAGAGTTTTGGGTTGGGGAAGGAAAGTACAGGGCTAGAGTAGCTGTGAATTATAATGAAGAGAACTACTTGGAGTGGTAGGTTTAAAATTCAAAGGAGGGCAAGAAATGGTTCATCAGAGGGGTGAAAATTACCATAAGAGATAAAGAGAAGAAATATGGATAATGGAGATATTTAAGGTAGACCAGAAGAATAGCTACATGGAAGCCAAAAACAGGGCAGTCAAGTGTATAAGGTAAGTTAGAAGAGAAATGAAAGAAACTTGTACATTAGGCACTGAGAGAGGAAAAAGGCCTTTTGGTATACTGGCGAATAAATAATGCAGGACCTGAAAAGACCGGATGCGTGACATGAGAGGCTGCCACTCTGGTTCATCCCTTTCAAATCCATTGGAATGCACATGGGAAATGATAATCCCAATGTGTAACCTACATTCTGGGGTGATCTCAAATTCCAGAAGAAAAGAAGTCTCAATGTAACTATCACAGAATACATGAACCTTCTGCTTTAAGTGGCATGGGGCTCTTTGAGCAAACATTTAGACTGTTGTCTTATCCACAGCATTTAAGCATATGCAGAGTGCTAACTAGAACACAGTGAGGTAACTAAATCCAGAGTGCACACTATATTACATAGTTTGGGCTGCACACTATATTACATAGTTTGGGCTGTATCTGCTATACTCAATTTACAATACATGTTTGGTTGTTAGTTAAGGAGTAAATGGATGCATTTTGCCTAATGAATTTAACAGATGATTTTTAAGGCAATGTAGCATATGTAAAATGCTTTAAATTGGTCCACGTTCTATTCTAATTTCATTAAATTAAGAAATAAACAATAAAAGCTAAGCACCAAGCAGCTACACAATATCAAGAGCAGAGCACTAATATCTGACGTGAGGATAGACCTCCCACATTAGATATTAATGTTACAATAAAGGCTAAAAGGGCCAAAAAGTATACTTCTGAGATGATCAATGCAAATAATTTGGCAATGATTAATATTGCTATTCAGACCATAGCATTTAGTATAGACAAAGTGGATTGTGATTCATTAAATAACATGCATCCCAGCCATGTGATGCATCACTTGTCAAACACTTGTCACTTGTCAGAAATCTTTATTAAAACAATAAAAACAGAGTGATTGAATACTTTTGTCCTATGAATATTAGGACTTCTTCAGAATCACTTAGCAATTAAAAGTTAGGTTCTTCAATACTAAGCAATTAATCACTTAAAAACAACCTGGAACAAGTTACCCATCTATGTCAAGCAAAGTTCTTCTTTAGCACTCTTTAAGAAAACTCTTGTTGAGTGAATGGGAAATAGGAAATACACTCTGGGGATCACTTCTGTGTCTCTGCTTGAAAGTGGCACAGGAAAATAACTTTGTTGGGTGGCGTAAACCATGGAACCTTTCTAGCTAGGCTTACACAGGCCCTTGGGCTGATAGCCTAGTACCTACCTATGAACCTATGAACCAGTGAACCTGCATTAATTTAAAGGTACCATGAACTTAAAACATACAACTCAAAATAGAAACCAAGTAATAAACATTTATAAAAGTGAATGAATAAAATACCCAGTTAAATATAATTGGACCTTACTTTTAAAACAGAGTGCAGGGAAATATTCTCATTAATACCAGGAGGCTGAGAGGCATGCAGTCACAATTTACATTTTATTTATTTTTCTTCAAGCATTGACTTGAAGTCACCACCCCTAGGATTAATCTCAGTTTGCTCTAAGATCCCAAAGTTAAAAGTGGTGCACTGTTTGAATACGGTGTTGTTGGTGTTAAGCTTGCAAATCTGGTAGGCAAGTTTATAAATTCTTTCCTCGAGGTCTTTCAGTTTTGCCCACAGAAAAAGCTGGGCATCCCAAACATTTAGCCAAATAAACTACCCCTTGGATTGGCAGTTTCCTTTCTTGAAATACATTTTAGAACAAATATCATTTTCTAAGGTTAAACTGTCAACCTCCAGAATGTATTGGCCTTGTCTGCATAATTCCCACTTAGTTGTACCTCTCTTTTGCAAAATGCTAAACGTCTTATGAGGTTGTTCTCTCTCAAAGCTTTGTTTTATATTAGGGCCTGTTTTAAAAACAAACAAGAGGTTAAAACCTAAAAATTGACACATTTCTGAATTACCACTTAAAATATTCCAATTTTTCTTAATAATACTTTTAATTTTTCTTGCCTGTGGACCACACTCTAAAACTAAAACCCTCTCAAAATTCATAGTTTCTTGTTCACTAGTGTAGTCTGTTAAACCTATCCCTAATAAGGGTTTATACTTATTGCCCCATTAAGACTATACTTACACCCTAATGTCTTGAACTAGGTGTGCTGGATAACCTTCAACTAAAAACATTTTGGCCATAACTCCAAGCTCTTTTATTATGTCATGATATTGTGAGGTCATCCTAGCAGCCATGATACACTGCACTTTCACAATACTAATTTTTTGAAAAAGCGGGTAGCAGCTAGAAAATTCAAAATACGAATTACTGAAGGATGGCTTCCTGTAAATGATTTAAATCCCCCTCCAGTATTATAAATCATTGTGTCCAAATAATGAATTCCTTCCCCATTGAAACTATGTGTAAATTTTAAAAATGAAGAAATGTTGTTAATGTGTCTCGTAAAATTATCAATATCTTGCACTGACCTATTCCATAGAATAAAAGTATCATTCAGGTATCTAACATATAATTTGATGTATTTATAAAAATTACATCCAAAAATAAAATTGGATTCCCATTCCAAAAGCAGTAAATTAGCATAAATGGGGGAACAGGAGGCCCACATAGCAACACATTTAACCTGTTTAAAATACCTCCCTTAGAAAAAATTAAATTATTAAGTAAAAGCAAAGCCATTAAATCACTAAGCAGGTTAATCTTGCCACTATCAAATAAACTCTCTCACTAAACTATTGTAAAATAAATCCATGACTTCATCCTTGGGTATAGAGGTAAACAAGTCAACCATGTTTATGGTCAAAAGTATAATATCCTTACACCAAAGTTCAACTTTTAGTCTCCCTAAAAAGTCCCAAGAATCTATAATAAGGTGGTCAACTTTTTTATAAATTGGTTTTAGCCATCTATCAATGAATAATCTGATGGGGTAATACCTTAGCTCCACACCCTGGCACAATAGGCATAAAAGGTGGTTTATCTACATTTTTGTGGATTTTTGGGATGTCAAAAATAGTGGCTACTACTGGGTTTTTTATGTTCAAAATATTATAAATATATATATATATATATATATATATATATATATATATATATATATATATCCAAGGAAATTCTCTTATCTAACAAAACCTCTTCAAAATACAAATCAATTCTTTGGTAACTAATACTAATTTCATTGATACAAACAGGTAAGTGTCACAACCACTTAATAAATAATGCATTGCTTTCAAATAGTTCAAAGAATCAAAGATAACAGTTCTCCCACCTTTATTGGGTTTCATGATCCAAATGATGTTACCGTTTCTTAGCTTTTCAAATAGCTCTCTCTCTCTCTCTTCTTTACTTAGATTGCTGTAATACAAACTTTTATTTTTATATCTAATTTGAAGATTATAAATATCATCAATAATAGCTTTCTACAAGCTGCTAAGGTGGAGTGCAAAGGGGGATTACATGTACTTTTCTTTCTAAGATCTTGGGTGTTGCTAATAACTACTGGATTAACTCCAGTCTGTTTATCTTTAAAATATAATTCTAAATCTAACTTCCTAATGTACATTTTAGTTTTGATTAAGATGTCAAGTAGATCAAATTTTTTAGAGGGTACAAATTTTAATCCTTTAGAAAAAAATAGAAAAATGTTCTTTAGTTATAATATTGTTTGTGTAGTTATAAAAATGAAAACCATTGAACATATGCACAATATTGTTAGAAATAACTGTTAGGGATAATGTGGTTTTCATTCCTTCTGTGGGTATGTGTAAGGGGAGTGATAACACCCCTGCCTGAATTTAGATGTCTCAGGTTCTACCTCCTGAATCTCCGAGAGCACCAATTTTGAAAAAAATTGTGTATTTTATCACCCTGATTGTAACAAGTCTTAAAATTGTCATGTGAACCTTTTGCAACATTTTTTCCTGTAGATAACCACTATTGGGTTTCTTAATGGGGTCAGCTTGCTTGTCTGCATATTGTTTAAGGTCCTTCTCAAGTTTCCTAACTTTTCTTTCATGTACTTAAGTGAGCACATTTCTTTTCAATAATATTAAACTGCTTATTGCAAAACCCTCCCATTGTTCAGAAACCAAGTCATTTTTAATATCAACATTCAACTTTTCAACTTCTGTTAACAAATACTAAGCTTAACATCATTATAATTTATAATCTTCTGCATACATTCAAATTTAAATCTATCAAGCATTTCAGTAAACTCAGTATACATTGTGTCATTAAAATCTAACTCTAAAGGAAATTTAGACAATCTTAAGTCCTGGGGAATGATTTTTCTCTTCCAGACACTTCATAAGGTATGCATTGTCCATTTGCAACTGTTTCATTTTAAAACGTTTATTTTCAAATAAATATATTATGTCTTTCAATGAGTCACAGGTGTTCCGATCATACCATGTATTAAATCACCTGGGATTAGATTTGTCAGTGTTAAAATGAAAATTATTGTCAATAAATTGCTCAAAAGTATCTGAACTACTCATAGAGCTTGACTTATTAAATTTCAGGCAAACTTTCTGCGAAATAAGCTCACATTCAATGTGAGCGGTATTATTAAAATTCAACCTTGCATTTGCAGCATTGTTATTAACGAAAGCTGAAGCTACATAAGCTTTTTTATGAACAGTATCTTTTGGTTTAGCTCTACATCTTTGATATTCTTCATAAGTAAAACTGGAAGAAGCTATTCTGTTCTCATTGTGGTTATCCAAAAGTAATAAACCACCACTGTCAGCACCAGGAACAAGGTCCCATCCATAACTGTTTGTTTGAACATGTTCTCCATTTGGAGCAAACAATGGGGAACTAGACTGCTTCTGTGTCTTCAGGAATATACTTTCTGATTGGCTAATGTGTTCTGACAGCCGTGTCAGTTCACCTTTGACAATCTGAATTTCTGAATGCATTCTGTTGATCTCATCATGATATACTGGGGAAAAGATAGAGGGAATATCGTCCAGAGTCCATTCTTGACTGCAACCACAAAAATATGACTAATAAAAAGTAAGGTGTAGAGATACAGAACAACCATTAACAACCAAAGGTATTGTGGCAGTCAAACTCAAGGACTTCTCATTCAGAAATCTTTATTAAAACAATAAAAACATAGTGATTGAGCACTTTCTTCCTATGAACATTAGGACTTCTTCAGAATCACAGAACAATTAAAAGTCAAGCTCTTAAACACTAAGCAATTAATCAATTAAAACAACTTGCAGTAATTTAAAGCTAACATGAACTTACAAAATACAACTCACAATAGAAACCAAGTAATAAAAAATATATGAATGTGAACAAATATAATACCCAGTTAAATATAATTGGACCATAAATTTAAAATAGGGTGCAGGGAAATATTCTCATTAAAACCATGGGGCTGAGAGGTGGGCAGTCTCAGTTGCCATTTAATTTATTTTTCTTCAAGCATAGATTTGAAGTCACCACCTGTAGGATTAATCTTACTTTGCTCTAACATCCCATGGTTAAAAGTGGTGCATTTGGGGCTAATGATAATATGTTTGAATAGGGCATTGTAGGTGTTGTGCTTACTAATCTGGTATATATGTTCATAAATTCTTTTCCTCAGGGGTCTTTCAGTTTTGCCCACATAAAAAGCTTGGCATCCCAAATATTTAGCCAAATAAACTGCCCCCTTGGATTGGCAATTTCCTTTCTTGATATAACTTTTAGAACAATTATAATTTTCTAAGATTAAACTGTCAGACTCCAGAATGTATTGCCTTGTCTGCATAATCCACACTTAGTTGTACCTCTCTTTTGTAAAATGTTAAAATTCTTATGAGGTTGCTCTCTCTCAAAGCTTTGTTTTATATTAGGACCTGTTTTAAAAAGAAACAAGGGGTTAAAACCTAATAATTTAGACATTTCTGGATTACCACTTAAAATATTCAAATTTTTCTTAATAATATTTTTAATTTTTCTTGCCTGTGGACCATACTGTAAAACTAAAGCCCTCTCAAAGTTTCTGGTTTCTTGTTCACTAGGGTAGTGTGTTAAATCTACCCCTAACAAGGGTTTATACTTCTTGCCCCATTGAGACTGTACATATACCTTAATGTCTTCAACTAGGGTGTTGGATAACCTTGAGCGAAAAACACTTTTAATATAACTCTATGCTCTTCTATTACATCATCATATTGTGAGGTCATCCTAGCAGCTCTGATACACTGCCCTTTCACAATACTATTTTTTTGAATAAGTAGGTGGCAGCTACAAAATTCTAAATAAGAATTACTGGAGGTTGGCTTCCTATAAATGTTTGATTTAAAGCCCACTCCAGTATTATAAATCATTGTGTCCAAATAATGAATTCCTTTCCCATTGAAACTATGTGTAAATTTAAAACATGAAGATGTGTTATTAATGTATCTCATAAAATTAGCAATATCTTCTACTGTGAGACATAGTTTTTTAAGTTCATGGTACCTTTAAATTACTGTAAGTTCTTTTTAATTGATTAATTGCTTAGTATTTAAGAGCTTGACTTGTAATTGTTCTGTGATTCTGAAGAAGTCCTAATGTTCATAGGACAAAAGTGCTCAAAATATGTTTTTATTATTTTAATAAAGATTTCTGAATGAGAAGTCCTTGGGTTTGACAGCTGCAATACGTTTGGTTGTAAACAATGTAAATGAGTCTTAGGGACAAATAGCCTTAGTGACATGGTCAAGGATATAACAGCCAGCCAGCCAGCTTCCAAAGCTTCAGGGCACCTTACATGCACCCAAACTCTCAGGCAGCTCAAGATAAACAGACTAAAAGATAAATTTGGGTGTGAAGTCCTTCAGAGCATTCCTGCCAGCAGAGAGAAGGAGGCTGAGCTCCAGACTTGACTATCAGGCAGCTTGAGCTTAGCTGACTAAAAGACAAGTTTGGATACAAAGCCCTTCACAGCATTCATACCATCAGAAAGACAGGGAGGCTGAGCCCCGAAATAACAATACTAGGAACAACAATAAATAAATGCATAAAACAAAAAATAAATGGACAAACCCTGGCATAAAAAACACCAAAAAACAATAGGGGTTGAGGGAAGGAGCGACTACTGCAGCACTGATCATTCAAACATCTACTGTTATGTTAAGTTGTTCATCATATTGATCATTGCTGCAATAGTCTTAGCAGTTAATCTCCTTTTTCTCACCTGCATTGGCTCATTAAAGCCTAGTGCTCCTCATCGGGCTGTCCCTTCCCTGATGGCTTATCTCTATCTGTACTGGCACCCAGGAAGCACCCTAACTCCTCTTGAGTAAAGCAGTTTTTTTCTCACCTGCATTGGCTGTATGTCCATTTTGTATAATTTACTTGGTGTCTATGTCCTCTCATATGCAGTACAAGCTAAAGCTACCCCATCCCTTACTCACCTGCATACTATTCAGTCACCATATCCCACTCCTGCCCCTGCTACTCTTCCCTCAACTGTAACATCCTGCTTGTCTTGCCTCTGCTGTTTCCACTCTATCTCTCAAATTACCTCTATCTGGCTGCGCTCCCTTTCTTGTCTTTTTGTCACCTAAACTATACCTCTTTCCTACTTTTACCTGCACCTGTTGTATTTACTTGTTTACTGCCTGATCCCTCTCAGGCACAAACTAAGTAGTAGAGGTTACTCGTGGTGTTACTCTCCTGCTTAGCTGATTGTTTTTCTGCTCTCCTCTCTTAACTGTTTTTACCCCTTATCCCGTGTCCTTAGCTTTATACCCTTACACCACACCCCTCTAACTTCACCTATCACTGACTCTTACATCATCCACAACTTCCTCTCAACTTTACCTTCCTCTATCACCTCTCCTATCACCTGACTATACTTATAGGTATATTCCTATCCTGTCTCTTCCATCTAGCTATACACCCTTACACTATAGTCTTCCAAAGTTCACTTGTCTATTCCTGTCTCATAATCTCAACATGTCAACGAACATCCTCCAACATACTTCCATGATCTCTGTAAAAAACAACACTCTAAAAATACTAATTCTTCTACTCATCACTTCCCTCTCTCTCATGCTGCCCTATTCCTTAACCTCCTATGAAACTAAACTCAATTTCCACTTCAACTACTCTCCTAAACATACAACCTCAAATTTCAAAAGTCTAAACCTTTCTCAATTAAACATCACATCTACCTCTAGCTACCTCTTAGCTAAATACCACAGATTGTCTCACATAAAATGTCAGAACCTCTTGATTAGAAAACTTAAGTACTTTCTAAACTTCCCTAACAAATCCTACTTGCAATACAACCACTCTGCCTTGATAGATGGTGATATCCACCCCAACCCTGGTCCATCTAATTTTTCAGCTGAAGCTACACCTGTTTCTCTACACACTTCTCATGAATCACTAACCTCCAACACAAATACTCTACTCATTGGACACCTTAATATCCAAAGCGTCAATAACAAAATAACCCTACTCCACTCTCTTCTTGATCACCACTCCTTTGACATTCTTTGTTTAACAGAAACTTGGTTAAAACCCTTTACTAAAGACACTGAAATCATACCACCAGGTTATAATATCTTGAGACTAATGGTAAATAGCACTATTGTTCAAAACAGAACTAAAAATAACATTAGTACCCTATGAGAACCTTGGATTTACTAAAACTGAACTTCTTATCCAAAAGCTGCAACTAAACCTCAAAAAATCTATCTATATCATCTGTATATATCTACCCCCTGGAAATAACTCTACTACCATAGAAAATATCCTCAGTTGGGCCTCATCCACCTACCCACAAGAAACCATAATACTAGGAGACCTCAACTTAGACTGGTCCTCAATATCCACTAACAACCCAACATCCCACATTAATCTCCACGGCTTCACTCAAACAATTAACACCAGTACTAGGATCAACAAAACTAATAACAAAGAAAGTATTCTTGATTGGATTTTGGTAAACAAACCTCAAGTTAAATATCAGTCTGGAACACTACCTGATGACATTAGTGACCACAACCTAACCTATATTATTAGACAAAAAAATACCTCTAATTACTCTCCTTTATATAAGACCCTACGTAACCTCAAATTCTTTAACCCAACCCTTTTTAAAACGGAACTAAAGGCTTGTAACTGGAACCCACTAAAAACACTTCCTCTTCAAGAAGCTGTTAATTACTTTAACAACACATTCCTAACTATTCTTGATTATCATGCACCAAAACGTTCTATTAGAATTAAGTAAGCCAGCCCCTGGCTAACGAAAGAGACTAGACAAAAAATGTCACTTAGAAACAAATCTTGGTTAAAATGGCGAACTAGCAAATCTCCCATAGACCAACAGACTTTCAGACACCTGAGAAATATTACCAAAAATCAATCCTCTCTGACAAAAGAACTATTATAGCAATCTTCAGCAAGTGAATCACAATAATCCTCAAAATTCTGGTCAACCCTAAATAGACTTCTTCACCCTGGACAGACTACCACCCCCTTCTGGGTCTGATAACATTCCTCCCCTTGACACTGCCAACACTTTCAACTCATTCTTCATCAGTACTATTAATTCCTTGGCCTCCCATCTATCCAGTGACAATACCAGCATTCATGACCATACATCCTCCAAACTAACAACCTTTAGGCTTCAACCCATCTCCACTACCTTTATACAGAGATGCATTCTCAAACTTAAACCTTGCACCCCCTCAGCTGACCAGCTTCCTTCTGAATTCCTTCAAAAAGCAGCCTCTGAAATAGCTTATCCCATATCAATTCTCATTAATAGGACCATAAACGAAGAAACCATCCCTGATGTATGGAAAATCTCTTACATCATACCATTACATAAAGGAGGAAACTCCTTCGAACATTCTAACTATAGGCCCATAGCACTATTGTCCCCTCTAAAATAATGGAAAAATGTGTCCACCATCAGTTAATGAATCACCTTCTACAAAATAAAATACTGACAAACTGTCAACACGGCTTTAGGCCCTATCATAGCACAACTACTGCTCTGCTCTCCTTTACAGATATTATTAACAATAATAATAATGTCCTGTCTTCTGCTCTCTTCATTGACCTGTCCAAAGCCTTTGACATGGTTAACCACTCTCTCCTACTAAAAATCTCTTTCCTTAGCACCTGAGACTATCCACTGGTTTAGCTCATATCTCACTAACAGGAAACAAGCTGTCCTCTGGGATAACAAACTCTCATCTCTTCTACCAATCTCCTTGGAGTCCCCAAGGCTCTATTCTTGGACCACTTCTTTTCTCTCTTATAAATGACTTACAAGTAGCCATTCCTCAGGCTACCTGCATTCAATATGCTGATGACTCCACTCTTATTTGCTCTGCTAAATCCATTTCTGAACTTCAAACTAACACTCAAGCTGTATTTTCTAAAGTTGAAACTTGGTTCCTAAAACGCTGTCTACTCCTAAACAAAAAAGACCAAACTACTTCTCTTTAAACCTACTACCAGATCCCTACACTTGACTTCTCCATTGTGTCAAATAATGGTACCATTATATCACCTGACTCTACTACCAAATTGCTAGGTGTCACTGATAACAATCTCTCCTCGACCTTCATATCAACAATACCATTAAATCTGTAAACAGGAAACTTGGCTCTCTATATAGAATCAAAACTTTTTAACTTTCCTGCAAAAGTGAATCTTGCCCACTCACATCTTATTTCCACACTTCTCTATGCCTCACCTATCTACACTAATCTTAAGAAAACAATCTCTAAACTATCCACCTCTTACAATAACATAGCTAGATTTGTTACTGGAAAACAATTTAGAACCCACCATTGTCAGAATCTGCAACAACTTAACTGGCTTGAACTGACAAACATGTTGCTTCTATCCCAACTTATGTTTGTCCAAAGAGCCTTTTACCAACCTCTTAATACACCTGCTCTTTCTAACCTCTTAAGCCCTTACTCAAACCTGAACTCTCTCCGCTCTTCTAACAAACTGCTAGTTACCTTAACCAAATCTAATAACCTTGCTGGTGATTCCAAATGCCATTGGGAAACACTGGAATAAACTTCCTCCCGAACTTACTTGAATTGCATCTACTGCTCTGTTTAAACAAAAACTAAAAGTCCACCTTAATAACCACTGGACATGTTCCTGCTCTAAACCTGATTAAAATTTTCTTGGCTCTTTCTCCTCCTCTTGGCTATTTGTCTCTTTCTTTCTGGCAATACATATCTCTTTTATTCTGTACTTTGTTTTGCAAAATGTTCTCTCTTTTTCTTGGTCTCTTGCTTTCTCTAATCTGACTTTCTCTAATTGATTCCAAAGATGAAATTATGTTGAACATATGGTTTATACCTTTAAATATAATTAGTTATTCTGGTCTTGAGTAAATACCTACCTCTTTTTTAAATCTGATTGTTAATCTGTTATTATGTATTTGTTGTTTTTGTTGTATCCGTCCTGTCTACATGTGGAGGGCCTCTACTGAAAATGGAAATATATCCAGTTAGACTAGCCCGGTTAACAAATGTAAAATAAAATAAAATAAAAATAAAAATATATTTGGTAGATTACCTTAGCTAACTACATTTGGGAGGTGGAAAGAGAACAGTTCAGGAGCCCGTGGAGAATGGTCCTAGAAAGTTGGATCTGGACCTATTGAAGGAATCAAGGGTGCTTTGTTAAAGTATGCACAGAGGAGCAAGTAGCAGCTTCTAGAATAATTCTAGAATCCAACCTTTTCCAAAAAGCCATGATTGAAGGCCAAAGCCCTGGTAGAGTGGGCCTTGACCCTACCTGGAATACTTTTCTCATGGTGAATATAACAAAAGGTAAAAGCCTTAGACAATCATTTGGAAATAGTCTGTTTTGACACAGGTTGTCCCTTCTTCCTACCTTTTTAAGAAATGAACACGTGATCTAAAGATCTGAAAGATTTAGTTCTTTCAACATAGTACCTGAGTTGTCTGTGGACATCCAAGGTATGGAGTATCCTTTCTTCCTCATTTTTAAGCCCAGGAAAGAAAATGGGGATATTGATAATTTGGATTAAAGTAAACTCAGATACCACTTTATGCATAAAATAAAGATTAGTTCTCAAAGAAACCCTGTACCTGTGGAAAATGATATATGGTTGACTCACCACAAGAGTTTGCAATTCAGATACCCCTCTTGGAGAGGTCAGAACAATCAGTAAAACTGTTTTCCATGTTAAGAACCTTAAGTCAGCCAGAGTACCTAGTTCAAATGGAGCAAGTGTTAGCTTCTCTAAAACAAAATTAAGACCCCGAGGAGGGGCCACCAGTTTTCTTGGATGCCTCTTATACAAAACCACTTTCAAAAACATTTTGACATGAGACTGCATTCAAAGAGGAGGATCCATGGGCAGAAGTGCTGAAATGGCTGATAAGTGAACCTTGACAGAGGAATAAGAAAGGCCATAGGATAGTAACTCACACAAATATTGCCAAAGCATGAAACAACTAGCTCTGAGCTGGTGCTGGTTAAGTTGCTGGCCCCAAACTAGAAAACCTTTTCCTTTTCCTAATATATGATTTTCTAGTAGCAGACTTTCTTCTCTCCATTTGTACCTGCTGCACTTCCTCAGTAACCAGGTGCCTAAAAGCATTTAAGACCTTATCATCCAGGCAGCCAATTGAAGTTGATTGATGTTGGTGTATATGAAGCACTCCTGTGCTTGTGTGAGTAGATCTAGTCTGTGGGGAAACTTATGGTAACTGCCACTGGCCATTTCCAAATGAAGGAAGAACCACAGTTGCCTGGGCCAGAAGGGAGTCACCACAATGATCTTTGGGGATTCCTTCTGAATCTTCAGAAGATCCCTGGATATTAATGCAAAGAGAGGACAAGCATATAGGGACATTACTGTTCCGTGGCCTTCTTGCATGGAATACTGGAGCCCGTTCATTGTTGATAGAGGAGGCAAAGAGGTCTATTTGAGGAACAACTCAGAAATGGATGAAATCTTGGAAGACTCCCTGATCTATTTTCCATTCATAAATATCTGCCCTGGTCCTGATCAACTTGTCTGGCACACAATTTTACTCTGAATTAATGTAGGATGAATGTAGAGTAAGAATTTAATGTAAAGCTATCTCCCAAGCTAACATGGCTAGTCAGCAAAGGGGGATATGACCTGGTTCCCTCTTGCTTGTTGAAGTACTGCATGACTGTTGTATTGTCTGTAATCACTTGAAGAGGTTCTGGGGACCAAAGATAGTTCAGAGAGTTGAGTGCCTTGGTCAGGGCAAGCACCTCCTTGATATTTATGAGCTTACATCTGTCTTTGGTATTCCACATCCCTGCACTTTTATTCCCTCCTAAAAACTGCTCCCCAAGCAAAGTCCCAGGCATCTGTGGTGGCTAACTGCTTTGGAGTAGGGAAGATGTGGATTTACAGATATCTGTTTTCCCCACCAAAAGATTTGTCTTCTGACAAATCCTAGCACTGGAATATGAAAAGATAAAGGGTATTGATGCTGGGACCACAGAGATTTCAGATACCACTGTATCTTTCTCATGTGGAGTTTTGTAGGGGGGTATCATGAGAATCACAGCTGCCATGAAACCCAAAAACCTGAGTTGCTAGAGTAACACGGATTGTTTTAACATACATTTTCTTAAGGATCTGAAGTCTGAAACTCAAGTGTATGTCATTATTTAGTGACTTCATTCCTCAGAACACCCCAATGATTTGCCAGAAAACCACAAATTTTATGAGGAACCAACCAAAAATGTAAGCCAAAAATCTGGACAGTTAAGAGGTATGCAGTGCCATCTGTAACCTTGACAAATGATTTTTAGAGCACGTTTATCTGAAACAATGTTGACAAAGAAAAAAATGTAGATTCAGATTTTCTAGAAGAAAGAATTAACTAAGGTGGAAGGGATTCACAAGGTCTTTTAAACTTTCATTCAGACTTGCTGGACTGTCCTTGTTTTGGGAGATTCAAGACTCCTTTTTGGAGCCCCTTGCCATTTCTTCTTACATGTCTGTTAACCCGGATTTCGTTGAGACTGTTTATTCTGCTTTTTACTAAAATTGGATGAGGAGACAGAAAATCCATTGGATAATTTGGAAAAGGTGGGATGAAAAATATTAGATTCCCCTGGGTCATCTTGTTCCTTTCATCACACTTTCTGGTCACCTCTGCAGTTGAGGGACGAAACACTGAATCTCTATCCAATGAAGAATTTAAATCTCATTTTTAACATCAAACACTAAATCTCTATCTGATGGAGAATTTAAACTCTCATTTTCAACATTTTCTGGGAGTTTCTGAAAAATTTCCCATCCTCATCAGAAAGAGTAAGATTGGAAATGACTAGGTTAGTAGACATGGAATCAATTAGAGCTATCACCACTGGGTCAGATTTGGGAATCTTCTTCTTCTTCTTCTTTCAGCTTTTCCTGGTTAGGGGTCACCACAGTGGATCACCTGTCTGCTCATGATTGGCAGTGGAGTTTTACAGTGTTGAGTTGCCAGCCCAGCACCCAACCTTCCACAGAAGGCACACACATGCATGCACTCACACCTAGGGCCAATTTAGAGTGTCCAATCCACCTACAGCATGTCTTTAGGATGTAGGAGGAAACCGGTGCACCCGGCGGCAATGCTAACCACTGCACCACTGTGGCTGCCCCTGGGTTAGATTTGGGAATAGTATATAAAAAATTAAAAGACTGAGGAACTCTATACATTCCATCTGCCTTTTTACGAATAGCTGTCTGACTATTATGAAAATAGCAGGCAGTAATACACACATCTTCTAAAGCAGACAGAACAGGAGGAATGGGTACAGGATTTGGAAATTCCTTCTGTAACAAATCGTAGTATTTTGTGAGGGACTGAGAAACCTGAGTTTTCCCACTGAAAACACTGGTACATTCTAGCAATAATCTCAGGGAAAGAGAAACTCCCACAGAGAGAATCAGAAACTGAGCTCCCCCCTGAGTACAAATCAGAAATCTGATGGAAAAAAAAACTGTATCCTTCCCTGCATATTCCTGTTCAGATTCAGACTCTTGAATCTCTTCAGGAAAAGAAGAATCCATTTTTTTTTTACCAGAAACTGCTATACAAGAAGGACCCATAGCCTGAAATAAAGAAGATTAGACTTGAATGTAAGGAATTTGAATGGCAACTTAAATCCAATGCCATAGGTCTTAATGGATTAAACAAGTCCATATCCCTCTCCTGTTGGTTGAAAACAAAGGCATTAAATTACTAAATTATGAAACTATTAATAAAATTTCAGGTATTATTTATATTTTTTGTATGTGTTAGTTTACATTTTTATTTATTTATTTATTTTACATTTGTTGACTGGGATAGTCCGACTGGATATATGTCCATTTTCAGCGGAGGCCCGGGGAGAAAAGCTCCAAGATAATAATACACATTGAAAATTTAGTAAATGCTAGTTTCAAGCAGATTATAGTCATAAGCAGTACCAGCATTTAGCACATATAGTACTAACTTAACACTTTACAAAACATAACATTATTTTCAAAGTTATATATACATAACATTACATTCAGGTTTAAGACACATTGAGCAACAGTTATACAACTGACCCTTCCTGAAATGGTGTGGTAGAAAAAAGTTAGAAGTAGTTGAAGGTAAGCTGTATGATGTAAAATACTGCTCTTTTTTTTTAATTTTCCCTTTTTTTATAGTTCCCTCAACATTGTTTTTAAATTACTGATGTATATATTTCTATGACTTTCTGCTTTTATTTTTAATGGAATGCTGATTCACTGTTTTCTAATTATTACACTGGTGATTAAGGGTATTAATGGGGAAGTTTCCTTTAGGAAGTGGGTATATATTGAAATGAAATGAATGGAAATTTTGCTAATCTTAAGAAGTCCCAGCATATTAAAGAGATGAAAGCGCTTAGTTTATTGAATATATGTTTTTGTTTTTTAAGGACATTTCATGACTATGTTAATTTCAGCTATCCCATCTCCACATCAGACCTAAAATCAATTAACTTCTTTGTCAGGTTTAACAGTACCACCCCACCACATAATTTAAACCATCTTTAGGGACCTCTCCTAACAGGATACGAGATATACGGATTCACTTCAGAATCTCGAACGGCCGATAACCCAAATTTCATATGGCCGAGACCATATGATCGAGTTTTCAGAAACTCAAAATCCTGAAATGAATCAAAAAAAAAAGTTTCTGCAGGGGGGCAAGCCCCCCCTGCACCCCCCCACACCTCCAGTACTTAAATATACTAACTCCGAGATTGCACTACAGTGAGGGGAAAGGGAAATCTCCCATTCCACGCTGTATGCAGATCTCTGTTCAGAATTTTGAGCTTCTAAAAACTCAATCACATGGTCTTGGCCATATGAAATTCGGGTTTTCGGCTATTCAAGATTCTGAACAGAATCCAAGATATATGTAAATAAGACTGTACAAGTCATGCACAAAATTCCCAAAACTCTTCCACAAACAGACACCAGCTGAGAGGGCTGCCACATTCACCACCAGTTTTTACCAGTGCCTAAACAGCTTCAAAAGCCTGTACCCATCGGTACTAAATGTAATGGTAAATTTAGGATTAAACATCTCTTGTGGAACTCATATTAATAAAATGTATCGCAAAATATAAAATACAAAAATACAAAATATAAATTTTTTGCAGAATCCTACAGACTGCTAAGATGTGACCTGTGTCTGGCATACAAGGTACCCTCCAACCCATTTCTGATGGATGTACTGCACATCAGCAAGTCAAAATGCATCAGACATATTCTGTCTAGGGATCTAAACCTCTTCTGCAACATCAACAGAATGGTTTGGAAGGCCTGGTTTATTTTGCAGAGCATACCACTGTTATGGAATGGACTCCCCAGCCACGTAAAACAAAGTTCATCCCTGTCCATTTTCAAATGCAACTTATATTTATGGATGAGAAACAGAAAATGTATCCCAAAATTGTCCACTGTATTAACTGATGCAGTTCCTAAATGCTTTATCCCATGTGTGGTCACCTCAAATTATCTATGGTATGATCCCAGTTATTCTCATTAGGGGTACTAGATAATTACTGACCATGGGATGGATAAGGCCAGTCTATAACCAAATGAGGTTATTTCAAGCCCAAAAAAGAAATTAGATACTGCGACTAGGCTTTAAATGATGTGCAAGGGCAGCTAGCCTAGTAGTTATTTATGAACTTAGAAACCTATAAAATCAGCCTGGGTTACCTGGGATAGCTCTGTTGAGTGAAAGGTGGATGTAAAATCAACCAACCTGCCAAAGATGAACTGAGGATTGCTACGCTTAATGTAGGTTCACTGACAGGATGCATCTTGGAAGTGGATGACATGATGATATGGAGGAGGCTGGACATCCTATGTATCCAAGAGACAAGATGGAAGGGCAGTGCAGCAAAGCCACTTGGCTTGAGACCTAGACTCTACTACACAGGAGGGAGACAGGCTATAAATGGTGCAGGAATTGTGGTGAGAGAGAGGCTTCAGAAGGCAGTGAGGGATATCACCAGAATTAATGACAGACTCATGGCAATCAGACTCCATTGTAATGCTCAGTGTAGGTAGGTGTAGGTAACAGCATCTCAGATCACATTCTCCAAAAACACCTTCAAAACACCACAGGTCTCCATGTAAATCAGCCCTGAAATATGCTTCACACCACTTTGGCGAGCCAAACGGCAAATAGCGGGCTTAGTAATACCTTGAATAGTATCACACCAAACCTTACGATGCCTTTTAGCATCCCCTGTTCCAAGGCCCTTTCCTCCACCAGACATGACTGCTTGAACTGAATATTAAGGCAAATCAACACTGCTGATGAGCTGCTGCTAATGATAGGGCAGTATTCATAATCTCAGCCTTTGCCACACAGCAGCGTTGTGAGAGTGAGGAAAAGAGTGCATTCAGAGCAGAAGTTGCAGGACCAACTAGATAAAGCAGGACAACATGAACTGCTGTTGATGGGTGACTTGAATGCACATAGTGGGACAAACAAAACAGGATATAAGGACTGCCTGAGACCACATGGGTGGGGCAACAGGAATAAAGAAGGAGAAGCCATTCCAGACTTCTGTCTAGCAAATGGCTTGATAGTAGCCCACACATGGTTCAGAAAGAGACAGTCACAAGATCACATACAGCAGTACCCAACATGCAATTCAGGTAGACTTCCTCCTAGTAAAGAAAAGACACAGCAGAATCCATGATTACAAAGTCATCCCCAGCATAAACCACTATTTGCCACAATCAACTGCAAGCAGAGGTCACAGAAGGCTCTAAGGTTTATAGAGACCAAGCTGAAGACCTGGAAGTTGACTGGAGAGAAAGTACAACAGTTCAAGGAATTACTCAGGGCTCTAGCACCCCAAGAAAAGGAAGAAATAGGTGGAGTTGAACAAGAATGGCAGCGCCTAAAAACAGCATGTGTTAGGACTACAGAAAAGATATGTGGCCAAACCAGGTATAGAAATAACATACATAAGGAAAGCTGGTGGTGAAATGTAGAAGTCCAGGAAGTCAGCAAAAGAAAGAAGGAGTGCAGGAAGTGGGAGATAAAAAAGACTGACCAGGCTAGGAAGGCCTACTGGTTGGCTAACAAAGAAGCAAGAAAGAAGTTACAATAGAAAAGAATAGGGCATCGGAGGCACTCTACCAACTTCTGGAAAGTGACTCAGCAAGGGGCACAAAGAAACTATATCAGGTTGCAAGGCAAAGATAGAAAGATAAAGAAGATAGTCAGATACCCTTCATAAGGGATGCCAGCAACAACCTGCTCACCAGTCCTCTGGACATCGAAGGCAGATGGAAGGAGTATTTCCAGCAGCTTCTGAGTGAAGATAACCCCACAGAAGCTGTACTGCCCCAGAAACAGCCTACGATGAGAGAAGAAGAGAGCCCACCCTAGAACAAGTAAGAAGAGCACTAAGGAAAATGAAGTCAGGGAAAGCAGCAGGCTCAGATGAGGTCACAGCAGGTATGATAAAGATGCTGGGTGAGATAGGGGAGAAATAGCTCCTGAGGGTACTAATAGCAGTGTGGAGAGAAACGTGTATCCCAGATGACTGGAGAATAAGCATACTCATACCAGTGTACAAGAACAAAGAGAACATCCACAACTGTGGGCAGTACAGAGGCATCAAACTCCTATCACATTGCATGAAATTCTGGAGAGAGTGATTGATAAATGGATATGGAGAGTAGTAGAATGTAAGATAGGAGATGTCAGTTCAGATTCAGATCAGGATGCAGCACATCTGACCCACTGTTTGCAGTGAGACCGATACTTGAGAAGAAGCTAGTGATGAGGAGAGAGTCCAAATGGACATTCCTAGACTTGGAGAAAGCTATGACAAGGTCTCGAGAAAGCTGATCTGGGCAGTACTGCAGTGGTTTGAAGTCCCAGAAACACTGGTAGAATTAGTGCAGGCTCTGTACAAGGACCCAATGACTCAAGTACGAACAGTGTTCATCCTCACAGAGGGATTCCCAGTGGGAGTGGGTGTACAACAGGGTTCAGCTCTGCGCCTACTGCTGTTCATAGTGTTGATGGACTACTTTAGTAAACAGATCAGAGGGGGCAGATCAACAAAGTTGCTGTATGCAGACGATGTGGCATTACAGGCAGACTCTGAGCTAGAACTTCACCAAAGAATAGGAGAATGGAATGCAAAACTGAACGCGCATGAGATGAAACTAAGCACAGATAAGATGGTGGTAATTGAAGCAAATTGGGGAAATCAGAAGAAGCTGAGAATATAGTTGGAAGGGAAGGTAGTGGAACAGGTAAACAGCTTCAAGTATCTGGGAGGGGGTCTATATCATATGTTCGAATTTAAATGTTCTAAGTTTCAAACATCGAACATATGATTAAAAAAAAAATCCAAACCCAAAACTAAGTGTTGTAGGCAGGGGGCAACCTCCCCTGCATCCCCCACGTTGGGGGCGGTGCCCCCAACACCCCCCCCCCAGTCGCTCTTTAAATATACCAACTCCGAGACCGCATTACAGTGCAGTAAGGGAAATTTCCCTTTACTGCGTTATAGTGCGGTCTCGGAGTTGGTAAATTTAATGAGCAGGAGAAGTGGGGGGGGGGTGCAGCCCACCACGTGAGGAGATGCAGGGGGGCATGCCCCCCTGTTTACAACAGTCAGGTAAGTTCCCTTTCTTTTTTTGTTTAACTATATGTTCAGTGTTTGAAACTTCTAACATTTAAATTCGATTATTTAACGTTCAAAGTTTTCAAACTTCGAAGATATGATATAGACCCTCTGGGAGGGATGGTTGAGGAGAGGGGAAGTCTGAATGAAGTGGTCTAAGTTAGAATCAGAGGGGTTGCAGCCAACTGGCATAGAGTGTCAGGTGTAGTCTATGACAGAAGAATACCAAAGAAGCTGAAAAGTAAGGTGTACAAGACAGTGGTGTGACCAGTATTCCTTTATAGAAACCTGGGCAGTAAAGAAAGAACAGTTGAAGAAGCTAGAGGTGATGGAAATGAAGTACCTGAGAAGGGTGGTAGGATACACACTGTGGGACAGATGAAGAAATGAAGACATAAGAGCAGAAGCCAAAGTAGCTCCAATTGCAGAAAAGATCAAGGAGAAGAGATTACGGTGGTTTGGACGTGCAGAAAAGCAGAAGACAATCTGGTGAGGAAGATTTGGGACAGACTGGAAGAAGGTAAGAGGAAGCAAGAATGTCCAGCAAAAAAGTGGATGGATTTTGTGAAAGAAGATTTGTGACAGTCAGGCATGAGTGTTGAAGAAGTCAGGAATGTGGCACTGAATTGAGAGAGTCGGAGACAGTTAACATGATACCCTAACACCGTGTAGAAAAAAATGGGAGAAAGGGGGATGATGATGATGATGATAAACCTATGAAAGAAGGAAAATAATGAAAGTTGTAAGAAATCCACGCCCCCCCCTACTCCAAAAATACACTGAATCATGCCAGCAGGAAACTTTAGAGCACCAGTAGAAAGGTTAAAGCAGATTATATGCTTAAATTCACTACAGATACAAATTAAAACTACACATCTTTCTTCGGCTGTGTCATGGATTTAAGCAGTAATGATTAATAATGCACTGAGTTTATCCATAATAATATCATACATTCTAATCTTAAGGATAAAGATATATTAGCAGATAAATTTAGTGCTAACTTTACCCCACCTACCTGCTGTCACTCTCCCTGAAAATTTAGTCTTACCTGTAATCACCTTGGAATAATTCTTAGAATCCCTGTCAGTCTGACAACATGTTATGCTGCATTCTCACCAGTGAGAAGTTATCACTACCACAGCCTCAACTTAAGTTGTTCAACCTCAGATTATCCATAAGGTTTGTCTCCAATGCCTGGAGCATAGCCACTGTGACTCCTCTACACAAGAGAAGCACTTCTACAGACCTGGGTAATTATAGGCCCATGAGTCCCAATAGCCTTATATGCAAAATCCATGGAATGTATCATAACCGAACTCATTTATGCAACTTAATTCATCTAGACCTCACTCATTTTGGTTTTGGGAAGGTCAATTCTTGTCTCCAGAACCCAGTAAATATCTTTGAAAAGGTTAGAGTGGTGGTGGACAGTGGACAATTAATTGGAAATGTACCAATAATTTTTAATCAAACAAATTAAAGGTTTAAATCCTTCAAGTATCCCTATAGCTTAGCACATCTGCATACTCAGTACCTACTGGCAGCTCTGTGGTGACCTGTGTCTCCCTTTCTGAACCAAAGAAGACCCAGTCCTATTTGACTTCCTACCTCTTTATAAACCACTTGCACTACAAACACCCATACTAGATATGTAAATTTACACCAACAAATAAACAAGACTCTCTGGAGGTATACGTTCCTAACTCAACATATTCCCAGTTTAAGGAATAAGTTACCAGTACAAGTCAAGCAGAGTACTACCTTGTCAGCTTTTAAGGTTAGTCTTGATAGGGCAGACAAATGTTCACCAGGGTTATCAAGTATGGCCCTGCTTAGTTTGGGAGGGAGGCACTATTTAGCATTCATGAAGGGTGCCAAGAACTTTTAAGTGTGTCTGCTTGAAGGTACATATGGTGAGACATCTTATGGCCCATGTGATTCTTCACCTAGTATTGTTCCTGTGTTCCTGTGTTGTCTCAATAGATACTGAACACTTGAAGGGATTTCATTAATGGGTGGGATGCCACAGGACTCGATCTTGGTGCTTGACATTTTCAGATTATATGCTGCTACTAAAAAGGATATACACAGAAGATGCATTTGCTATAATGACTATACTAGGACATCTAACAGTATTTCTTTACTCATAAACCTGTGCTTGTCCTTAACACTCTTGAAAACTTCTTTTATTTCATCTTTCAGCAGATGATGCAGAGTCATCTTATCCTAATCTTATTTTCTTTTCCTTTCTGTTGTCTGATATATATGGGAAAAAAGGTAGACATCTCATGCTGATCCAAAAACAGAAAACTCTGGAACACAGAAGTGATAAAGCTTAAATTGAACAACCAAACTTTTATGGCTACTTGGACTTACAGACTAACAGGAGCCTTCTGCCAGGAGTTAGTAATTTATAAACATTAGATACAGTGCTGTATTTAGAAAATCAGAAAAGAGACATAATTTAATTTTCATTGCCTGCAAAAGGTTAGTATGAAGAAAAAAGCAGTATGAAAAGAAATGCCTGTCTATAGTCTGTCACACAAATCGTAAATATAGATGCAGAGCATTGTGTGTGTGTGTGTGTGTGTGTGTGTGTGTGTGTGTGTGTGTGTGTGTGTAAGAACTTGACAACGTCAAGGAATGTGCTACTTATGTTTATTACAAAGAAGAGAAAAGCAGTTAATATTAGTTCAAGTCATGTAAGGTAACACTTAATGAGAAAACAAATTTGATTGAATACAGATGTGCTTGAAAATTAGTTGAATCCAGGAAACTAAAAAATGTATTTATTAGACTGCGTTAGCATGAAGACATTTTATATGTGGGTGAAAAATGTAGAATTTGCATTCCATGTTTAAGATCAGGGCGTGATACTTGATAATAGAATGATGTTAAAGCACAAGGTGTCAGCTCTTGTCAAGTCATCTTATTTCCATTTTAAAATGTATGACTCAAACTTGATTACATTTTCCGACTCAGCTATGGTGATCCTTGTGCTGATATGATCTTGTCTTGGTTATTGCACTGGCCTTAACCTTGGGTTTGTGGGTTTTTGTGGAAAGGGAACTTACATAACTACCAGGTGTTAAACTTCACAGCAAGATCCTGTCATACAATGCCTGTGCTGCCTGTCAGATTTTGCAGGTTTGTATTAAGCATCATATGTTTTTCTTGTACAATCTAGATCCTTCTCATTTAAAAGACCTTCTAGTGTCCTATATCCAGGTATGGACTCTCAAGTCTTCAGGTTAGGGATGCTATGAGGACCTATCTTTAGATGTTGTCTGTTTTTTCTTTAGGCAACCGTGGTTTAGTCCTTCAGACACCTTCCTAATATGGGTATGCAATATAATTTATGAGATTTTCTCAGCTTTTATCTTTTTAGGAAAGATGACATTCTGATATGTGAATCTTTTCACTTTTCAAAATGTATTTCATTTATATACTGTTTAACTGTATAGATATTTTAAATTGCCATCATTTACATTGCTATTATTGTTTCATTGTGAGCTTTTAGTTATATTGCTATAAATGTTTTACCGCAAGATTCTTAGTTTTTAGTTACCTAACTACATCACTGTATGTAGTATGAAGAGTATCAAACTGTGAAAGCCCATCTTTTATACTCATCTAAGTTTTTAGTTTTTTAACCATTGTTTGTGTCTTTCGGCTTTTCCCGGTTAGGGGTCGCCACAGCAGAACTCCGGTCCACTAATGATTGGTAGTGGATTTTTACATACCGGGTTACCAGCCCTGATGCACAACCTTCAACGAAGGCACGCCCCATTCACGTATGCCTCCGCACAGAATACGCTCTAGCTGAGAATCGAATAGGACAACGTCTTGCTATGAGGCGACAATGCTACCCTAGCACCACCACCGCAGTCAATTAGATGAATTGTTCAATTCTGAAACAATGCTACTGAAGTCTATCAGACAGTGTGACAAAGGAAAATAATTTATGCAGCACTTCTTTAGCATTAATACACAAATATAGACATTCTGATGCACACTCGTGCATTGACATTGACACTGACACACACACACACACACACACACACACACACACACACACAAGGAAATAGTTCATACCCTTGTAAGGAAGCTACTGATTAGTGAGGTACCACATGGTCTAATGTTTTAAGTACATGAATGCCATGTGACAGGTTTGACAGGGAGTCAGCCATTTTGCCCAGCTGGCTACTGTTGTGGCAGATAAAGAAATTACTAATAACTCAACAGTTACATCTGATAAGATAAAAGTCATGATATCTAGCTAGCTAGCTAATAACAATGTGCTTCTTCATACACATAAAAAATGGCTGCAATTGGTTTCCTTGGACAGGAAGTTGCTGTATTTATTTTGATGAAACACAATAATATATACAAGCACATTCCAAGGGCTACTGGGAAATCAAATTTATTAAAAAAAAGTTATGTAATGTAAGGAAATATTGGAAAAGGAATTAGATGTCTAATATCTCATGCCATGGTGAAAACCAGCTTAGGTCAGCCAGGGAAAACACTGCAAGCATCCTAATTTCGGGAACTATATGTGGCATAATTTGTATAAACCTTTTGGGGGCTTTTGTTGATACCTTTCTTGCAAACATTAATAAAAATGACTGGCATCATAACAGAAACAGAGGATCTAAGTACAATACTTGCAAGATATGAGCGATTGTATTAAAAGTATCACATCCTCGCATACTTGGGCATTAAGGATATGACAAGCAGGAGCGGCCCAAGATCAACTGGTGCCCTAGGCAAAAGGGCTCCACGGCGCCCCCTACCACACCACCCAGTGCCCCAGTCCTAGTATACCTACATCAGATAAATATTGGAAAAGCGCCCCTGCTAGAACGGCATAGATAGTGGATATGTGGCCTTTAAGAGGTCATGGGAGATGTAGATGAGTGTAGAGGGAGAAGAGAGACAGGAATGTTAGCTGCAAGAATTGAATAGACTAATTTGTTTCATTCTGCCAACAGTGTAACTTAGGATAATGATGTGCTAATAACTTTGCAGTATATGAATAGCAAGCTGTAACTGCATACACAGAGGAGCTGGTCTTAATTTGCACAGACCAGCTCCTCTGATGTCTGATGGGGGTCCTGCAATGACCAAATCTGACTTAATGAGGAAGTAGTTGACTCCTAATACTTAAATATTCTAGAACAGAGTAACTGTCAAATGTAGTATTGTAGATATCTGCTCTAGGATTTGGAGATAAGCTAATAAATGTAACTTTAGTGTGATGAGGATAGGTATACTAGTTGTGTAGCTTAATTACTTGCATATTATTTATTCATTCATATATTTATCATCTCATTCGTCAGTCTGATTGTTTTGTTTTGTTCTTTCTTTGTTTTCAATTGCAGGCAGCTGAATGGCTCCTGTGGTTTATTTTCAATCAGAACTAGAGTGCATAATTTTTACTGCAAAGACAAAAAAATAAGTAATGATATTAAACTCCACCATCAAAAGCAAGAGCCAGGATCAAACAATAAGAAGATTGTTACTAACACTGGTCTTCAAGAGCAGAAAGCATAAATATTCAGTTTGAAACAGGACTATTGCTCCCCGCAGCTCATCAGTTTCTTTTCAGGTACATGAGAGAGAATTGCTCTTTTTTCGGTTTTGAGAATTGATTCTCAAGGTTCTTTTTGCTCATTTTATTTTTGCTTCCTGTCACTTATAGCAATTCTTTGGGCTCAAAATTATCTTTTGCATATTATGAGGTCTCAGCATCTCTGCAAAATTCAAATCATTTTATATATATATATATATATATATATATATATATATATATATATATATATATATTTTTTTTTTTTTTTTTTGAATGATCCCTCTTTCTTTAAGTTGGAGCAACCTCAGAATGAAACTATATAAGTAAGGGAGTTTATGAGGTGTATTTTGTGTTTGCCCTCTTACAAAATACTTGTTTTATTATTTCAAGTGTTCCTTTGCTTTAAAATCATTTACCTCAGCTAACTGTTCTTCTTTCTTGAGCTAATGGGTTTCACACTGTTGTAAATAACAAGATGTGTTTAGAGTTTTTGCATTATACTCAGACATAATAGATCAGCACAATTTATATTTTCATATATCAGAAGTGTCCTAAATAATTACAAATGGTATGAAACAAGAAGATGGCAGGATCCCAAATTTAAGTCAGATATGAGAAATGACCAGAAAGTGAGCAAGCCCATGACACTGTGGACATAGAAGTCTATGTTCTTGATGCGTGATAAAGGTGATGCCACTTTGATTAGTACTCATGAGGTGCAGAAAAAATTTTAATCTTTCTAATTAAAGTACATCAGATACAGTGCCCAGTTTTAACCACATTAAACTGCATATCATGAACTCTATTACATAACTAATTTATCATACTTTATGTAGAGCATATTTTATGTATTATACCTTACACAGCATACTACTTAACCCCCACATATGCTTGCTATTAGTCTGGTGTCCTAATGGATCCCATTTTTGCCAGCATATGGTAAGTCCAAATGTCAACCCGATGTTTGTATACTGGAATAGTCCTGAAAGGGCTATTTGGGTCACATGATCATCTGGTACTCATCAATAAACATTACCCATTGACCTGGCTTCAGAGCTTGCTCTCAGTATCCCTGTTTCAGGTGAGTGTTTTAATTCTTTTTTTAAGTGAATTATCATGAGGGTCTATTTTGAAGTGTTAGATCAGTCTGTTTAGTTCCTCATCTCGAATGTAACAAGAGTAACCCTAGCAGAATCACAGAGCTCCAAGCAAATTGGTCTCTTCAGGGGACCACATGCCTTGGACTGTCTTTCCCAAGTAATGCCCCCCCACCCCAGCTGGGAAGCATCCATGGTCACTATGGCTTTGGGTTGAGAAGGGACAAATAGACAGCCTTGTAGTAGTTGTTCTGACTGGGTCCACCACATCAGATCTTTTTTGCACAAGTTGATGATTCAAATTGGGGAAGATAGAGGTAGCTGAAGTATCGACCACTGAGGCACCAACATCCCCTGAAGAATCCTCATGTGAAATCTGGTCAGTGGAACAAAGGGTATTTCTGCCATTGATCCTACCGCTTGTAGGACCAGATGAGTAGGGGCTGTGGTACTGCAAAGTATCTTGTTGACTTGCAATCTTAAGGTTTGAACTCTGGAAAGGGGAAGAGAAGCTATCGTGACCTTGTGTCAAGTAGCTCCTCTATGAGTTCTATAGTTTGAGATGGTTGAAAATGTGACTTTACAAAATTTATGGTTATACCTAACTGTGCACAAATGTGGAATAGTTTTCCTCTTGCCATGATAAGTTGATGCCTGGTTGGGGTGGAGCTGAGCCAGTTGTCTACGTAAAGAAACACCCTTAATCTGTGCAGTCTCAAGTGAGCTGCTACCACTGCCTACATTTGGCGAACACTCTAGGAGCTGTGGTGAGACCAAAAGGCAGTGCTCTTAACTGGTAATGACTGGCTCCTAGCTGGGAGTGTAAGAATTACCTGGATCAACTGTTCATTTTTATATGATAGTACTCATTCTGGAGATCTACTGAGCACATCAGATTGCCTTTTTCCAGAAATGGAAGAATCGACTGAACCATGACCATCTGGAACTTTCTCTTCCAAACAACTTGTACAGGCTGCTGAGATCTAGAACTGGTCTCCAGTCTCCTGTTTTCTCTGGCACTAAAAACAATCTCAAATAAGTTCCAAATCCTCTCTGGTCTGTGGGGGTGGGGGGGACCTCCTGGAAGACTCTTTTGTTTAGCAACTTTTGTATTTGAAATGCTGCTTGCTCCATCAGACTGGGTGGAACATTGGGGATTTTTTGGGAGTTTGCAGGACAAAGTGAAAATGGAATTATATAACTTCTAGATACAATCCTCTGCACCCAAGTATCTTTTGTTATTTCTAGCCAGGCCAGAGACATTAGAGCCCTGATTGCCTCCACAGGGGACAATTGGGCCTCCTTTCAGGAGCACAGCAAGGGGTCAAAAAGAAGGATTCTCTGGTCCTCTGATGTTGCAGGCTTCCTCTGCTATTTGAACTTCCCACTCTGCATGTGGAGGAAGAGCCTTGGTGTGTGTCCTGAAAAGATCCTTGTGATTTTCTGAATCACATCCTTCTACCATCTCAATGATTCCTTGAAAAGGATCTTTGGGGGAGTGCTGGAAAAATGTACGCCCATGGCAGAAAAGGTCTTTCCATCCTTCTCACACCTGGACAAAGTATCTTTTACTTTTGGGTCAAAAAGAGAGGTGCCGTCAAATGGACCACTGATGAACATAGACATATAAGGCTCTACAAAATCACACAAACGCATCCAGGTGTGTCTCCTCATGGCTATGCCTGAACCCGCTGAACTTGAGGTTTCTTTTGCCACATTAGAAATAAGCCTCATGGATGAGTTGGAAATCAATTGTAGGGTCGCCAGCTGAGAAGTGATTGAATCCTTCACTTCTTCAGACACGGTTCCTTTTGATGGGTACCTGAAAGTTCTTTAATCAGATTCCTCTGAAGTCTAGTAAAGTATGTCAAGCAGTTTAGAGACCTTAAGGCAAAGGTTGCTGAAGCATATACTTACTTCCCAAATCTGTCCATTGCCCATGACTCTTTGTCAGGAGGATGGATAGAGGTACTTTCATCAGCAATTTCCTTTCTAGTGGCCACCACCATGACTATGGCATCAACAGGAAGATCTTTTGACTAAAACTGCTTAGACTCTGGAGGGGTCATAATACTATCTGGCTTCTTGGGAATGGGCTCTATGGAGTCAGATTTCTTCCATGCCTGCTGTGAGACCAACTCCAGGAGCACATCAGTGGGTGGGACCACCCAGGCAGTAGATGGGCTGGTACAAAAGCCTCCAGTAGTACAGATTCCTAAGGGTTGCTGGACTTCCAGCCACCTCTCTGTTCCAGGATCTTAAAGTTGTTTCAGAATGAGACATCTTCAGGAGATGACCATGGGGACCCTTCACCCTCATCAAAATCGGTGTCCTCAGTGACTGATTCAAGGGACACTATATGCTTCCTCTTGCATGTCCTCTTATTAGGGATCGCCTCAGTGGGATGCTCCAGAAAGGTAACAGAAGAGGAGTAGAAACCCTGTTGGGAAGCCTGGGATTTTGGTATTGGTTGTCCCTGTAAAGAGTACAGCTGACACTCAAGGTGCAGAGGTGGAACAGAAGAAGACATAGGATCTGAAGGGGAAGGCATTGCCTGGGTCTCAGGTGTAGACATAGCTCTTTCCAAAAACCTGAAGGCAGACCATCCTGGAGATGGATAAGGACATGGATCCAAGAGGCCAAGCCTCTGCTCCCTAGTTCTGCACTGCTCCAAGGACAGTCTCCCTGAGGCCGAAGTCAGACCCAAACTGACCCACGCCAAGGCACTGAGATGCAGAGACTGCTCCAAAACCCACAGAGTCAACTGCAGCACCTCGGACCTGACTGGGTAGAACTGGATCTGACAGCTCTCCAGATCCAACTGAACCAAAGAGCTCAGAGCAGTTCTTGGATCTGGGGATACCAGAATCCTGTGATCCAGAAAAGACAGTGCTGGATGTCTCATATCCAAGGGCTCTGAGACCTGGATAGGAGTCAAAGGAGGAATTGGTAGAGGAGGATTAATGGATGCATGGACCTCCCAACCCAGTGGGGTGGGAGCTGAGGAAAGGGCAGGCTGGCTCTGCACCGAGAGGATCCTTCTCAATAACCACTTTATGTCTTGTTTGGTGAGACTTCTGGATGAACAAGTGGACAGAGCAGATGGAGACTTTGATCTTAAAAAGAGAAAGCTTTTTTTTTAAATAAAAGGAAAACAGAAAGAAAGGAAGGAAGGGAAGAAGTACCAACAATGGTACTGGACTCTACGATAATCATAGAAGAGAGGAAGAGGGTTACTTACAATAGTAACCAGAAATACCACAAATGATAACAAGGAAAGAAAGCAGAGATTTGTTGGAAGGTAAGGGAGAAAGCTTAACCAGGAAAAAAAACTTTTAGCTAAAGCAGGTTAAAGGTACTTGAAGACAAATAATTTGTAAGTTTTGAAAATTCTACTTATTGTCCAAGCTCAAGAGAACAACAGACTGTTTTTCCCTGGAAGTGAAAAACAAGATCTGAGGTAATGGGGGTGATGTATTCTGGTTAGGGGAGAAGCTTGAGAGTTCAAGGTTACCATAAGCATTTACAATGGCTGAATCAGATCTCAGGGCTCAATTCTAATCTCATCAGTTGAGGACGGAATGAAAATTGACAACATCAGATCCCAATTTATTCCACATTTCTGGAATAGGCTGCCTCTTCAAATTAAACAGTGTACTTCCCTGGCAACCTTTAAAGCCAGTCTGGATGGGTGATTGCAAATTTTCACTTTTGATATGTAACGAAAATCTACTTAATGGGGGACATTGTTGGTATCCCATCAGTAATGGGTGCTATATGTTCATAGTTTCATAGGAGGTTACTAGGCTAGTGGCGCTAAAGCCTTTACAAGCCTAGCCATGTTAATCCCAAACATCCCTATTTGTTCTTTTTTTGAGGAGTTCGCAGAACAAATTTATGAACAGAGCAGGTCTGTGATCAACACCTGCTGCCCCTGTCCATGAGAGACAATGGTGCCACCCCAGGGGTGAATTTGCAATCTGACATCCAATTATCTAGGTTGCATTTAAATAGGGTCATTGAGGAGCTCTGTTTACATGAATAGGGAGTCTATTCCAGAGATGCGTCAGTCTCTGGGAGACATATCTATCTCTCCAGTATGATCTGTTAATGTCACAAGCTAGGCTGAGATCTCCAGACCAAGTGACTCTTGAGCCATTTGACTTGCAGATGTGCAGCATTTCCATTAGGGCAGGGTTGGAGATTGCCCTATAGACAAGGCACAAGTCACTTCTCAGCAGCGTATACAATACAGAGTAAAGTGATAGGGCTTTCAACCTGTCCACAGAGGTTATGGTTTGGAGTCTCTGTATTTTCTTTGTGAGAAACCTCTGAGGTCTCTCCAGTTGCTGTAGGTGTCCGGTGAGGTACATGCAAAAGGGTGCATTATACTCTATTAGTGGTCTTATGACAGTCGAGTACAGTGGAGTTTTAATATCCCTTGACCTGGATGCTATACCCTTGCTTATGAGGTGTGCTACAGAGAAGGCTTTCCTTACCACTGTGGAGACTTGGTGGTTAAAGTTCAGACTGGTGTCAACCTGTGTTCCCAGGTCTCACACCACTTGGTTGGAAATCAGTGGGCACAGTCAATATTACAATTTGTAGGGAATTCTGTTTTGCTAAAGGGAATAATAATTAATTTTCTTGCATTTAGCTTTAGACCATGGCTTCAGCACCAATCATTTGTTTGTGTTAGTCCTTCTTATAATATGTTGACATCACTGGGGGACTCAATGATTGCTCCCAGTTTGCAATCATGAATGAACTTGGTGAGCCAAAGGCTGTCTACTTTGGCCTGGACTTCTGAGAAATAGATGACAAACAGTAAGGGGCTTAGCACAGACCCCTGTGATACTCCACTGGTGATAGGTCTACTGGTGGAGATGGAGTCACCAATTTTGACACATTGTGTTCTGTTGGTGAGCCAGTTGGCTACCCATCTAGTAACATAAGGGTTAGTCCCTATCTAAGAGAGTTTCTCAATGATGCCAGAGTGGCGAATTGGATCAAAAGCCTTGACAAGGCCAAGATAGGCTGTGCCCACTGTCTTACCATCATCCATGGCTTTGGTGACATTCTCAAAGCAGTCTACCAGGTTTAATATGCATAATCTACCCTTAAAGAAGACAAATTTGGTTGCGTCCAGTGGTTGGAGGTCACCCATGTCCTTGCTAAGGTCCATGATAACCCTTTCCATGGCCTTTGAGATGAGGCTTGTTAGACTTATGGGTCTGTAGTTCCAGGGTCAGTTGATGGTCCCCCTTTGTGCAGGGGGATTACTGTTGCTGTTTTCCATTCTGCAGGCACATAGCCAGTTTACAAGCTATGATTAAACAGAAAGCCAAGTTGGTCCGCTAGTTCTTATTTTAGATTGTTTAGTAAACAACCTGGGATATTACCTGGTCTCATTGAGGCTGTGTTTTTGGCCTTGGCAAGTACAGAGATGACCTGTTTTTTAGAGATACTAGGTGGAGGACTGGTATCAGTTATGCTTTGGGATATGGTAGGTAGGGATTGGGAGGTGAAGTTTGTGCTGAATCTGTCAGCTAGCAGGTCAGTGATATTTTCCAGTGTAGTATGAGTGATTCCATCTACAACCAGTTCAGTACATAGCTGGGATTCTCTTTTAGACTTTGGATGAAGTTAAAGAATGCCTTATGATTATCATTGGCTATATATTGATTTTAGTTTCATAATTTGCTTTACATGACTTTACAAGATTTCTGATTTTCCTGTTTAGGCTTAAGAGAGAACATAGCTTCTGCAGAATGATATTCCTCTTGCTTTTGGACAACAGTCTCTTCCTTTTGTTACACAATCTGTTTATACTTGGAAGTCCAAGACAGTCGCTTGTTTTTATGGGAAGACCTGGCTTTGATCTGGCCAGGTACAACAGAGTTTTTGCATTTGTGTACACGTCTGCATAGTAATCATTGGTGGCTGCGATTGTGGGTGGTATGAAGCTTTTTATACCATCACTTTGTATGCTGTAGTTAGCTTTTTTGAAGTTTTTTTATAATTTTTTTTCCTGTAAGGATGTCAGTTCAAACAGGACTGATTTGTGGTCTGACCTAACCAGGGAGCGAATCACACATGGGAAAGTACAGCGACCCCCCATTGTTGGTGAGTACAATGACTAGAACATTAAAGTCCCTAGTGGGTGTGCAGACTATCTGTTCCAGAGCATTTGTGTTAACAAAGTCCAGGAACCTTTGAGTGAGCATGTTTTTGCTCATGTATGCCCCCAAATCTACGGAAGGATAGTTGAAATCTCCCATTACTAAGCTGTGGGATGTATGGCAAAGAATTCCAGTAAATCAAGGTAGTCGTCTACTTATCCTGGTTCATGGTGGAAGATCTATAGCTAGCAAAGATGTGGTATGGTACTTTCCAATTATTAATTAGATATGGAATAGTTTGAGAGAGTAATGCTGTTTAACCAGTCTCAAAGTTTATTTGGCTTTAATGAAGATGGATACACTTCTGTCTTTGGTTCCCTCACGCTCATTTTGAGGTCTGAAAGTGTTGAAGGCACTGTAGCCTTGCATGGCTGGGGTGCTGTCATCAGCCTTGAACCATGTCTCGCGAACTGCCCAGATGTCAGCATCCTCCAAGGTGAGGAGTGCTTCCAGGAAGTGCAGTTTCATTTTTAAACTCCTAGTATTAAGCAGCATGACCCTGAGTTTGTCTCAATTAGATTTTGTTATGTTGGAAATTTTGTTGTTTTGACATTGCCTAAAAAAGGCACTATGGGGGAGGCAAGGGTCTTTGCAGTATCTGAAAGCCTAGGGGAGACAGGTGCAGACCATCTCCAGCAAAGCAGCAAGGTTTGTCTACCATATTTTTATTTATTTTATTTATTTATTTTATTTTACATTTGTTGACCGGGAATATGTCCGACTGAGCTGAGATAGCTCTTTTTCAGTGGAGTCCCAGGGAGAAAAGATCCAGAAAACATTATCAATACAATAGTTAAAATTAACAGAAAGAAAGTATTCACAAAAAGATGACAGTCAATTATTTGACAGGAATTACCAACATTAATATCAAGGAGAAAAACAGTATTTACAAGTCAAACATTAATCAAGCATGTAGATAAGACATGTTTATACAAAATTGTCTTAAAATATTAATACAATGTGAGCATTTGCATATCCTCCTAGGCTAACAGATACTGGATCCCCCTGGACTGACACCGGAAGCTGAGCCAATTGTATAAGTCAATCATTTTGTGTTTATATTGTAGCATCATCCTAAATGAGGGTAGGATACTGCTTAGGACTAGAGACATACCTGTCTGGGACACATAATTAGAGTGTTCCATCATGTCTCTCTTCATATAGTCCAGAAAAGTATGTCTCAAGTCATTCACTCCAACATGGACTATGACAGAGTGACTTGAATGCATGCATGATTGTTGGCACCTGATAGGCAGCAGGCCATGACCTTCTCCTTCTCCATTCTGGTGAGGAAGACATCTGTGTGTCTCACTATGAAGTCACCTATGACCAAGACATTTGATGTGTTTTGCCTTACGGGCTTATTTGTTGAGACACGGATGTGTGTATTGATATGTGTAGTGGTTTCTTTATGTTTAGTGGTGAGTGTGTGTAGTGTGCATTTGGGAGGTCTCTGTTCTTTTGGTAGGCATTTAGTGAGTACCTCTGCATATGTGGGTTTATGTGTTGTGACCTTAATTTGAGTGAGAGGTGATGCGTGTGTGCTGACACCCTGTTTGATGTCTACTTTGTTTTTACATGAAAGAACTGACTCCATTTCCACAGTGTATTTTCATCTCTCACATAGGGTGTTAGTTTGCTTTAGGAGTAAATGGTTGTCAGTATACATGAAACAGTTTCTACATTGCCTCACGATGTCTATATCAATCAAGCTGGCAAGAGAAATGATGGGAAACTGCCTATCCATTGTGGCAGGATTTTTCTGAATGTGGTATTTGCGAAGGAAGTGGATGTTTACACATCAAACACTCAGGCCAATCAGATAAAATAGAAAAAGCTATCAACCAGTAGTTCCCACCTTGGAAGGGTTGAATTTAGCTCTCTGCTCCCACCAGAGTATAAAAGAACCCTTCCAGTGTGAAATGAAGTGGCTTTGAGCTTGAGTGCAGTAACAAATGCTATACAACAGAAGTAAGAATTCCTGCAATATCAGGAATCCTTGGAAATAAGTTCAGTAACCCTGAAAAATATTCAGAACACACAAAAACTTTGCAAAACTTAGAAATATTTTGGCAGACTCACTCAGAATAGTTTTGGCAGTATCAGAGAAGGTTTGGAAATATCAGAATATTGTTAAAACAACCTAACAGAAGTACAGTAACAAACAGATTGGGTTGTGTTAAAAAGTACAGGCTGAAAAACAGTGATAAATTCAATTAAGTAAATGCAGCACAGGAGTGCTACATATCACTGAAACAGTTAGAGTAAGTAGAAGAAAGTATACTTATATCACCTTTGTAGGCTAGATGATTTTAGAATCAATTCAAGTCTTGTAATCACAGGTATCCAAGCCAGACACAAGGAAGCTCTGAATAAATGAGCATACTCTTACAAAAATGTAAGGATTTTAGGTGAGCAGGATGAAAGATGTTGATAAAGTTAAACCTTCAGGCCAAAATAAAAACACAAAAAAAGTTATCAACTAGTAGTTCTCACTTTGGATAGGTTGAATTTAGCTCTCTGCTCCCACCAGTATCCCACCATCAGCTCTGACTGAGCTTCTCTGTGATCTGTCTATAAACTTAACAAGATCATATAAACCCCTGAATATTGAAGGTGGGTGCGGGACTCCACTAGAGGTGTGTCTTATAGGTTCATAGGTTCATAACTAAGTACTAGTGAAGCAGTCTGCAGACCATTACAAGCCTTGCTACAAAAACATTTAAAAGTTTCCTGCAACCTCAAGGAAGGCATAAGAAGTTAGATCAATGAAAAATCAGAGAAGAATTTAAGGCTACCTATTCAATTATCTTGGTTTACCTTGGAGGAGGCAACTGTGCTAGTGAGTTTTACATGTAGTGGAAGTTTCTTCCAGAGGTGAGGGATGCATGGGATATGATTCTATCATGCTGTTTCTTATTTATCTGTTGATGAAGGCTTAGTTCCTTTAACTGGTTACTTGAAGTACCATTTGCACTATGAAGGAACAGTTAAGACAAGGAGGACTGGATCTTTCATGGTTCAAAAGGCTAGTCACAGATCTCCATGGAGAAGTATATACAAAACTGAGGAAAGAAACAGAACTGCCAATTTACACTGATGACTAAGATTTTTGATCAGTTTACTAATGAATTTCTGAGGTCTTTCAAAATGACTGAGAAGTTTAGAAAAATACATGACAAAAGGTGCATTATATTCAATATTGGGGATGAGTAAAGGGGTATTAAGTCTTCATTGGATCAGGTAGATATGCCTTTGGAGTTTTAGATGAGCTAGATAAAATGCTTCCAAACTACCATGGAGACATGATGATGATGAAATGATATGGAAATGTCAGGAAGAGTGCCTAGACCCCCTCACAACAGTGTCTAATTGGAGGGGTGTGTCACTTATGAGGTATGTAAAAATGTTTTGTTTACAAAAATGAACTATGGTATATTTTTCTCATTTAATTTGAGGCATTGCCCTTGCACCATTTGTTAACATAGTCTAAGCTATGTTTGAGCAACTGTGAACCAATGGAAGATCAAATAACAGTACACATTTAATTGTTATCTGCAAACTTAGATAACTATAGGCCTAGAGTGTTAGCCTGAAGGTCTGAGAAATAGACTGCAAATAGGAGAGGGCACAAACTGAGTCATTGAGTATGCTACTGGTACCTTTTTTCTTTCAGAACTGGCACCTACAACTCTAACTACATAGGTTCTCTCAGACAACCAGTAATCTATGAACTGCATAACAGTTTCTCTTCCTGTTCCTGATTTTCACTGAAAGCATATAAAGGTACAGCTGAAGCTTGGCCTGTACCCAGTTTGGGGATGTGATGTTTGTATCACCATTGCTGTAGAAGATGATGTCCTCTTGGCTGGTCCTGACTGGGCTATATGTGTCACCTGGTCATCAGGCACTCATCATTAAACATCACCCTTTGACCAAGCTCCAAAAGTTGGTCTCAGTATTCCTGTTTCAGCTGAGATTCTTTGATTTATTTTTAAGCATGCATTAGAATGCTTCACTGGTGAATGTGAAGCATTTCAAATAAATATTAGCACTTGTAAATCAAGTAATGATTGAACAACTAATTCATGTGAAGGTAAAGGACTTTATCTACTCTGAGGTATTGCTCATGAGTGAGGCTAAAGGGGATAGGGAGATTGATTAACAGGTGGGTGCACCTGCAGCAGTACTGTGGACATTGTACCTGACTGTAGTGATGAATCAGGAGTTGACTATTAGGATAAACATCTCAATTTACCAGTCAATCTATACTCCCATCCTCTCCTATGATCATGAACTTTGTATAGTGACTGAAAGGATGAGCTGACGGGTACATGTGATAAAAATGAAGTTTGATGGGTTTCTGGGCATACTGTGTGAGGCACGGTGAGGAGCTCACTAATCCATGAGGAGTTTGCAGTATGTTCAATTCTCCTCAGGATTGGTACAAGCTGGTTGAGGTGATATGGGCACCTAGTGAGGATTCCACTTGAGCACCTCCCATGGCAGTATACCAGACACAGCCCATTGGAAGGAGGCCTGAGAAAATATCAATGACACACAGGAGAGATTATAAACCTCATCTGGTCTTGGAACAACTAGGCATCCCCTACGGTGAGATGTAGTCTCTTGGTGCTGATAGGAAATTATGGTCTGCTTTTCTCAGCTTGCAACCCCTGCAACCTTCACAAGAATAAGTGGTTTAGAAAATGGATGGCATGAATAAATAAAGCAAATAAAAATCACCAATGGCATCCTATAACCTCGCAGGAAGTTCTGTAGATTGTTGATTTTTATTAATTGTTCCATAATCAAAGCAACCCATGAAAATCTATTTGCTATAGCTGGAATCTGTGATTTGTCCAAGATTCCATTCTCTGTAATAAAAGTCAGCACAGGAATTTCATGGTCTTGTTATATAAGGCATGTGACTAGACAGGAGATCACAGAAAATTATATCCCATTTTTGTAAAACAACATCTGAATTTTAAAAGCACATCGAAATTACTTTTCAGCCTTCATTTAGTTGAATACAGTTTTATGCAGGAGTAATTCAAATCATTTATAGATTACTACCTCCTTAATACATTTCTGAAAAACACCACACTGATTTCACAAATACTGCAGTTTTTCCAGTAAGCTAGTTACCTTTTAATTTCTCAGCCAACTGAGTAGCCTCATGTTCTGAAAAGTGCATGACTGGTGGAGAAGGAGGTCTCAGCCTTTCCTCTTCTAACTTGCGTCTGTGTCTCTCTTCCCTTGCAAACATTCTTTGTTTACACTCCCATTCATAAAAGTCATCTCGAGCCTTTGCAAAATCAACATGGAGGCGACCTGTATCTTTCTTGTCAGTGCTGGAACCTAGTCTCATGCGATAACCTGTAACAAATATGCACATAACTTTTTTTCTATTATACTTTATAAAAGATGAAAGTACAACACAGACTTTCAGGAAACTGGAAAACAACTTAGTAATCTAAAGTAAACATTCTGCGTACAACATAGAAATAAACCAATAAGCTATCTAAATAGAGAAGTTATTTACTAACAACCACTTCATATTGTAGTATAAGGCTAGATATGGCATTATTTAGCTTATCTTTTTTTCTATATCTTTGGATTATATGTATGACTGGTACACTGGGTTCATGCCTGCTGTGGGACCAATTGTACTCTGTTCTCAGGCTAAACACTTTACTTTACTTTCTCTATCTCTCTCTCTCTCCCTACCACATTTACATTCCAGAGGTTTAGAGGACTCAGTGGGCCAGCTACCTTAAGTCTGACACATGAGTATGCAGCATATTTTCTGCTTTTCTTATATGGATGAAAATTTTTAAGATATATTTGGGAACAAAACTTTGAGCGGTATTATGTTTTTTTATTAAATACCTGAAAGATAAATGGCTTTGTCAACCATATACTCCTCAGTGAAACGAATGTGGCAGAAGTTCTTCTTGCTTTTACGAATGGCAGTAATTTCTCCACACTGTTCAAAGACTTCTCGGATAGCTTCCTCTGAGGCATTTTCTGGCAGCCCTCCAACAAACACAGTTTTGCAGCCAGGAGGACGTTCTCTAGTAGATGGTGGTGGAATATCTAAAGACACAATATGACTCATGAAGTAATTATTTACCAGAGCAGTTTACCAGAACAACCATGTAGTTGTCTTTGAATATTTCAAGCCCACAACCACCATGTCTGTGATCCCTCCATTTTAGATGAACTATAAAATAGTGATTAAGAGTCCAATTAGCATCATTCTACCTGCCTAAAAATAAAAGTTAGCCAAAGCTACTAACCTTGACTAGTCATCAGAGAGTGAGAAAGAGAGGGAGAGACCCAGGAATTCACTCTTAGCAAAAAAAAAGCCACTTATCATGGGGTTAATCCATCAGTAACCAGCCTTCCTGTAGAGAATATATAGAGATTATATACAGAAGCGCATCTCATGTATGACATTTTCCTGAATCCATTGTAGCATTCCATAATGCATCCCCACAGAGAATACCTTACAGACTACAAGAAATGAATGCATATGGTGTATGGGTCATAATCACAGAGCAGAAGTTCATCTTTGGAATTTGCATACAAAGAGTAAATGTAGCAATTGATAAAAAAAGACAAGAATCACCAGCCATTGCAGATATTTGTGCGTGATGTATTTGCATGCCTCAGTTACTAAATGCATGATGCAAAACATATTCTGCTTCTCTTTGCTTGGTTAATTTGCTGTTTCTTTGTGTTTTAGCATCACTTGGTTATATACCAGAGCGGATCTGTTTCACTGGCTCAAACTTACACTGTTTCATGGGATTTGTAGGGGAATACATAGCAGTATCATTTGGATACCATCTGCTGTTTAATTTCTTGACAAAGTCAGTGGTGTAACAAACACATCTGGCCTTGCTGTATAGTAACAAAGTACATGCAATCAGGTTCAGTATAACATACAGGAAAATAAATACATTAACAGTGAGACAAACAAACAGAAATTGTGTGAGTTTAACCAGTTCCTAACAATATCTGAAGGAATCAAAATGTTACTATAATATCGGAGCGTGTTACTCTCACCATTAGAATTTCCTTACATGTTATCTGCTACGGTATGTATGCTTTTGCTGGTTTAATTTCTCCAAGTGTTTTGGGTTTCTAATACCATGATAGGAATGGACTCCATTCCTAAGTCAGAACATAATTATATTTCATGACAGTAGTACTTTTTTTCAGTCTTTCATGTTACATATGCCTATGGGGACAGACTGGTTACATTCATAAACAATTTTTACACATCACTGCATAACAGTATTGATGTATATTTAACTGACTAAAAGACATAATGTGAGGAAAAATCTTCTTGGTAGTAATACTTATGTCATAATATAAGCTGATTCACCCAATCTACAAGCAGCAGTTAAAACATGCCATATAAATTATATTAATGAAACGTACTGCACTAGAGCATGCCAGCAATATAAACTTAAGGCCAGATTTAGTCACATGAAAGTTTAAATTCCAACTGTATGCATATATTTCAGTACCTCCAAAAACATTTCCATAACCAGTATCCCAGAAAGGATAATAGAGAATGTTTGATTAGTTTGTTGCTTCTTAATTAGCCATACATGGCAAAGACATGTTTTGTAAAACAATGGACTGATGCAGAAAGCCAAATACATATGCCCATTCAAGTAAGTTTAAGTCTGTTTAGTAGAACTACCAGCCAATAAACATATGCACATTTAGACGGTGGACAGATTAGTTCCAGCAAATTGTCATCATTGATAGGTGTTTCCTTTTCTTTTCATATCACTTATTGCTTGGCATAAGTACCTTTGCAAACAAGGTTAGTCCATGAGCACTGCCCAGGAAGTAATTTGTCAACAGTCATTAACCATGCAAGCAGAAACTGAAGAAATATAATATGAGTACAGAACAAAGCATCCCTAAAAGCTCACAGCTGTATCCCACTGTGTTTTGCTGTCATATTTTCTATTGAATAGGAAATATATATCCCTTGTACAGAACAATCATGAAATTCAGACTGGAGGTGATATAAGGAAAACAGAAAGTTCAGTGTTTTATATTGCTGTGAACTTTCTTGATTTTTATTGTATGACAAATCTGAGTCTGTGAGGATCAGTACTGTTTTTTGTCCTATAATTTATATGAATATCCTCATTTTATTACCCACAGTTTAGGTTGAAAAAAGGAATTATGTAACTCCTTGGGAAATGAGCCGAGGTCCCTGAAATACATAACATGTCAGGATATGTGAGCCCAGGAAAGCAAGTATTTTTAAATGATATGTTCACAGGTTTAGGCGTCACACTTAATAACCTAATGACACTGGAAAACCTTACTGTTATGTCACACTGGTCCTTTGTTGTGACCATACACTTTTCAGAAATGTTTCTGCACACATGCAATGATAAAGGCAATCTCATTTTGAGTGAAAGTGTATTCTAGACTTTCAGAAGTTATTAAAATGTGTTTAGCTCTCTTTTTTTCTGTCAAGTTTATATTTATCACTAGATTACAAGAGCCACTTGACATATATGATTTCCACAAATGACAGGTCAGACTGATTTTGTTTATTAAACAAGTTCCCCTAACAAGTCTGTAGGTTAGATAGAACAAGAGTATCTCTATGAAGAGTCTTTGAAAGTCTCTAGTTTGTGTGATGTGAGATGAAAACTGCTTTTATTTCATGTTACTCTATTAAATGAATGACACGGTTCAGTTCTTGTGCTGAATTTTTGCTCCTTATTTTTGTTTTTGGGATTTGTTATTAGGAACTTGTAGCAACAGTTTTCCATTGTTGTTTTTGGATTGTTTTTATTTAATAACCCTACCTTGTGGTATTATTCTTGGTGTTCATAGTATGGTAATTTAATGTTTATGGATGAATTACATGTATTTCTGTATTTAATAATGGCCTCTTAACCCTGCAACCTGCTGCTTTTGAGCACATCAATCCAACAACTTTTGCTACTAGTACTGACTATGACTTTATAAAGAAAACATGATTATCTGAGATGTTTAATGTACTCTGAAGCAAACAAAAAATAGCTGTTATCAATGGTATCAGAAGCCAGTAAGTTGTTCAATAATTCCTATTGTGTGCCAAATCTTCATTATATATTACCTACAGCTCATCTGCATTAAATTATTACATCCATTTATTGCATATAGTTAGAACCCTTACATTTATCTACTCCATCCCCAACCACCCAACCATACAAAAAAAGGCCAGTACATTTTGTGTTTTATGTTTTGATGAAGCTCAGGAGATTCCTGGGTAAAACCGCTTAACCTGAAACTGTTTTTATCTGTATTTTGTTACTCTATTTGTGGATTAAATTGAAGAAGGATTCGTGATTTGGAAGTGGTGTTTTTTGCCTAATACAGTAAATAAATAAAATAAAATTTCAAAAAATTGGCACAAATCTAAGAATGTCTACGTAGTGTATTTTCAGGTCATTCTTTCTGATGGCTAGCGTAGGCCTGTATAGACTATGTAATAATCTCTTCTGTGATTTACACACATGATGTGCTTCACATGTGACATAAGTAACAAAGTATACAACTCCATTGCTGTTGTAAATATAATAATATTTAGCCCCAATAGTTTTGTCATAATTTTTACCAACATGCAAAAAGTCAGCTCTTTTCACATTAGAGCTCTTTTTTCATTTTTGTTTTTGTTTATATTAAATATATCTTTAAGCTTAACACTTCATTTGGATATAAAGTAAGATATATCATCAACAAGCTTCAGTACTCCAGCATTTCCAAGTTATATTTTTCAGTTGTCACTTAAATTTCTTTTATGTTTTGGACAGCAACTGAAAATTTTCAGATGAAAGGAGGTATTTATCCATCCATTAAGTCTCCCTCTGTCTTCTTTGATTTATGCATTGATATAAGCATATATTGCATCTGCTTTTTACCATCTTCAAAATATGATTTATATTAGCTATACCATATTCTCTATCTAAAATATTAATTTCAAAGTCTATAATTCATTAATAATCAATGTTTTCTTTTGCTAATCTTGGCATCATTATAGCCTGACTTTTAATAAATATTGACATAACTTAGGTGTCACCTCTTAGTACATAAATATATATTGATGAAGGTGGGTTTTCTGTATATTTTAGAGTATAATATGGCCATTTCCTTATTTATATTATTAGTATCATCTAAAAAGAAAATAAGAAGTTATGTACTCACCATAACATTCCATCTAAGTAGGTAAACTTCATTTGTCAGCAATCTATGGGTTATCGGATCCACATCAGATCCAAGCCGGCAGTTTCCAACAGCTAAGATCCGAGCCCCAAGCTCCTCCCCCTTACCCATAACTCCCTGCCATCCCTTCCTGACCTCAGATCGAGTTTGCCTAAAAGCAAGACCTGCAATCATAACCTGCCTAGTGTAAACTGGATACAATCCACCATGAAGCAGGAATATCTATGAACATCCGAAGAGGACAGGGGGACGGAGGGAGGGACGGTTGCTGACAAATGAAGTTTACCTACTCAGATGGAAAGTTATGGTGAGTACATAACTTCTTAATCTGAAGTAGTTAACTTCATTTGTGCATCAACCTATGGGACAGAGTCCCCAGCTAACTGAATCTTGGGAGGCCCTTATGGAAGGATGTTCCGGAGCACTGCGGAGCCAAAGGATGCTCTCCCTCTGGAAACCAGATCCAACTTATAGTGGTTTATAAATGTATGAGAAGAAGCCCACGTGGCAGCAGAGCAAATGTCATCCAATGAAACTCTAGCTCGAAAAGCAGCAGAGGTAGAAACAGACCGAGTAGAATGGGCATGGACTCCATGAGGAGCAGGCCGGCCAGAACTCTCATAAGCCAGGAGAATACACTGGGAAATCCACCTGGACAGTGTGACTTTAGAAACAGATTTCCCCAAACTGGATTTAGCAAAGGACACAAACAGCTGGTCTGATTGCCTATGACCGGCTGTCCTGTGCAAATAGAATCTTAACTGTCTGTGTACATCCAAAGACGGTAAATTGTATTCACCTTTATTTTGGTAATTGGGAAAGAAGACAGGCAAATTAATAGACTGGTTGATGTTAGATTCGGAAGCAATTTTGGGCAGAAAGGAGGGACTGGTCCTGAGGAATACTCTATCCTTGTGGAAAGTCAAGTACGGTGGCTTGGCACAAAGGGCTTGAAGTTCCGAAACCCTTTTCGTCGAAGTAATAGCAACCAGAAAAGCCATTTTCCAGGATAAGAATTTGAGATCTACCAAAGCAGCAGGCTCAAAGGGAGAAGCTGTTAAAGCCTGGAGTACCAGTGATAAGTCCCAAGGAGGAATTACATCCTTCACCGGTGGTCTTAGTAAGAAGGTGCCTTTTAAGAAGGCCCTACACAATCAGGATGAGGTCAAACAGCCAAGATCACATCCAACATGGTAATGAGCGACTGCCGCCAATTCGGCTTTGACTGTGGAAGAGCTAGCACCCTGATCAAATAATCCTGACAGAAAATCCAGCACAGCTGGTAACGGAGCTGTAAAAGGATCTAGTTTCTGATGTTCTGCCCAAATAGAAAAGCGGTTCCATTTGCTACGATAAACTTTCCTAGTAGACGGCATGTGAGCAGCTACTAGGATTGCTTTGACTGGGGAAGAGATACCGGGAGTCCTACCTAACAGTGGAACTGGATCAACCAAGCCGCGAGCTTGAGGTTGTCCAGGTTGGGGGCCGGCAGGCCCAAAGGGTGAGATATCAGATCCGTGACAGGATCTAGAATCCAGGGAGGATTCACTAGATGAGACCATAGATATGGGAACCATGCCTGACGAGGCCAGAATGGGGCAATGAGGATTATTGTGCTCCCCAACCGTCTGGCTTTCTACAGAAACTTCAGCATCAGGAGAAGAGGTGGGTAAGCATAAAGTAGACCGGGCGGCCAAGCATGCACCACAGCATCTCTTGGTGATTCCCTGGGTGGGGGAATTAGAGCGAAGTAGGTGTTGCACTTCATGTTTGAAGGAGAGGCGAAAAGATCACAACAAGGTTGACCCCATTTGGAGAAGATCTGCTTCACTACTTTGGGATTCAGAGACCACTCGTACAGCGAGAGGATGGTGCGACTCAATTTGCCCGCTAGGATGTTGGACCGGCCCAGAATGTGCATCGCTATGAGAAAATGGTTGGTGGAAATCGCCCATTCCCAAACTCTCATGGCCTCTTGACAAAGTGGATAGGACCTGGTTCCCTCTTGTTTGTTGATATACCAAACGACTGACATATTGTCCATTTGGATCACAATAGTCCCGACGGGAAGAAGGCTTTGAAGTGCTTGTAACGCTAACAGCACCACCCTCATCTCTAGGACATTGATATGCAGTGAGGTTTCCATCTGGTTCCACATGTCTTGGACGGTTCTGCCCAAAGAATGCCCCCCCACCCGAGGCGAGAGGCATCTATGGTCACCGTGGCTAGGGGAGGGGACATAGAGAAGGGGCACCCTTTTTGGAGGTCCGGAGACTGGAGCCACCATAAGAGGGCTCCCCTGCAAACCCTGCTGAGAGGGACAGGATGGCTCAGGGGATAACGCAGGAAGGACCATTGGACCTGGAGGGTCCATTGCAGGATCCTCATATTTAGGCGCGCCATGGGAAGGAGAATAATGGTAGCCGCCATTGAGCCTAGGGCCCTCAGGACCAATTCCACCAGAGGGGCTGGGCAATGAAGAATGGCCTGCACATGGAGTCTTAGAGATCGCATCCGGTCTGGAGTTAAGAAGGCTAAGAGCTGGTTTGTGTCCAACCTGGCTCCAATAAAATCTATGATCTGAGTCGGGAGCAGGGAGGATTTTCCAGCATGGATCGTGATCCCCAGCCGGGGAGCTAGTCGAAGAAAGAAATCCCTGGCTGTGCAGAGTAGATGCCTTGTGGGGGCGGTCAGGAGCCAGTCGTCAAGGTATGGAAAGACCTGAATTCCCTGGAGTCTCAGGTGGGCCGCAACCACCGTTAACACTTTGGTGAACACCCGGGGGGCTGTGGTGAGACCAAAGGGGAGGACCCTGAATTGGTAATGGCTGGCTCCTAGCCTGAAGTGGAAAAACCTCCTGGATTGTCTGTCCATCAAGATGTGGTAGTATGCATCCTTGACGTCTATGGAGCACATCCAGTCATTCTCCTGCAAGAGGGGGAGAATGGATTGAAGAGTGTCCATCCGGAACTTTTCTTTGGCTATTGCCAGGTTCAAGAGGGATAGGTCGAGGATTGGTCTTAAGTCCCCCGTCTTTTTTGGCACCAAGAAGAACCTGGAGTAAAAGCCTGATCTGTACTGGTCTGGGGGGATATGCTGGATTGCTCCTTTTTCTAGCAGCTGACGTATTTCTGCGGCTGCGGACTCCCACTGATCGGGTGGGACATCGGGGAGGTATCTGGGTCTGAGAGGGGGATGGAGAAACGGAATCTTGTAGCCTCTGGATATAATTCAAAGCACCGAGGGGTCTGTCGTGATGGACTCCCAAGCTGCTAGGTGCTTCGAGAAACACCCCCCCGACTGCCTCCAGAGTGGATTAGTCGGGTAACCCCTCAGGGTTGCTGCATGGGCCAATCAGAGAAAGTTTCTCTGGACCCAAAGTTCTTCAGGCCCCCTCTGCCTCTAGGGCGGCGTCCACCCTGTCCTCCTCTGCCTCTGAAGGATGGGTTTTCCAGAGCGAAACGGGATTGTTGAGACTTTCAGAACTACATCTTCTTCTGTCCCTTTTGGTTCTTAGAGAAGGACCTCTGGGGAGCAGAGAAGCGGACTCTGACAGCAGACGTCTTCCCGTCTTTCTCGCTCTGGACCAAGGTGTTGCATACGGTCTTGCCAAACAGGGCAGAACCATTAAATGGGGCATTAGCGAATGATGCCTTGAAGGGTTCCGCGAAATCACAGTGGCGGAGCCACACCTGCCGCCTTAGGATGACGCCTGCTCTGCTAGCTCTAGCGGCTCCTTCGGTAGCATGGGACAGTAGCCACATAGAGGTATTGGAAATAGACCTGAGATTGGCCATTCGGGTAGAGTACAACTGTTTGTCCTCTGCCGACATGGACTCTGGGGGTGACCCAGCGTATTCTTTGATAAGATCCCACTGGAGCCATATGATGTGTGCCATGTAGTTCAGCGACCTTATGGAGAAGGTGGCTGAAGCAAACATCTGCTTCCACAAACGGTCCATCACCCGAGACTCCTTGTCAGGGGATGGACCGAGGGACTCTCCTGGGCCAGTTCCCTTTTGGTGGCTGCCGCCACCAACATGGCATCTATAGGGGTTCCCTTACTTCAATGTGACCTGTCTGAGGGGGGGCTAAGAATTCTGTCTGGCCTCTTAGGGACGGGCTCCACAGTGTCCAGCTCCTTCCATGCCTTGGTAGTGATCAGATCTACCAGGGGATCAGCTGGAGGGGACACCCAAGAGGTAGACGGGTCTGCTTCAAATGCCTCCAGGAACACGGACTCGTGCGAGGTAGGCTTTGGGGCGGACCACCCCCCCCTGATCCTGAGCATCTCCATGATGTCTCCAAATGAGATGTCTTCGGGGGTGATCTTGGGGAATCTTCCCCTTCCTCCAAGTCCGTGTCCTCTGTCAAAGACTCAGGGGAGTCCAAGTGCCTCCTTTTGCACTTGCGTTTGTGAGGAACTTCCTCAGGGGGGCTGTCCAAGAGGCCTCACCAACCACATCCTGTTCCAACAAGGGAACGATCTGGGACATCTGAGCAGGCTGTCCCTAGGGCCTGGTGATGGAATTCGGACCCATTTACAAGGGAGTGCAGGGTGGAGCGGTAGCTAAGGCCGGGGGCCTGGAATCCCTCAACAGAGCCCTCTCCACCATGTCGAATGCCAAAGGAGAGCTGCTCTCCCTAGGATCCGAGAGCAGACCCTCCCTCGGATCCGACAAGCAGATCAGGGCTGGAGGCGATACGATCGGATCCGAAGGGCCAGTACGCTCCAACCTAGCTGGAGCCAAAGGCATACTGACCGTCTCGGATCTGAAGCTCCACTCTCGACTCCAAGAGCCTGGATCCGAAGAAAAGGGACCCGACAGGCTTGAGGGTGCTGTCAGCGCCAAAGTACCCGATTCCATCGGCGCTGACATTCACCTGGCTCCAATGCTACTTGGCTCCGTAGACCCTGAACCCAGAAAGTGGGTTGGGGAAGGAGCAATCTGGGCAAAAAAAGGGGGGGGGGGCATGAGCACTCCCATCTGCAGCTGGGCCTGGAGAAACCTTCTCATCATCTGGTCCAAGTCTGCATCTGTTAGGCTTCTCGTGGACCTAGAAGAGGCTACCGAGGTGAGACCTCGAGGGAGACCGGGCCTCATCCTCTTCCGGCCCCGGCGAAAAGCTGGGAGAACGGAGTCGGGAAGGAGAAAGCCCGGACATATCGGGGGGAGAAGCTCGCTTGGCTGGCTGGGTTGAAGCAGAGGCTTCAGCCCACCGCTTGTGGTGTTTTTCTCGGTGCTTCTCCCTCCTGGCTTCCCTATCCTCCTAGCCCAAGGTGGGAGGTTGAGTCCCGGCCAGGGAAAGGGAAGTATCCGTAGGCACTGCTGCAGCAGTGGCAGGAGCCACGGAGAGACCGGAGGACGGAGCCAAGTCCAGGGGCAGAAGTCCTGCCAGAATCAGCTTCGACCTCCGGTCCCTGATAGCCCTGGGGTTGAAAGTTGCACAAATAGAGCAGCCAGAAGACAGGTGTTCAACCTCAAGGCATATAATGCACGGAGTGTGGCCATCAGCTGGGGAAAGCTTATGGCCACACTCGGTACACACACACACACACACACACACACACACACACACACACACACACACACACACACACACACACACACACACACACACACACACACCCTTAACGCTCTCACGAGAAATGGGGGAGGAAAGGCTAACAATTACTCTAAAACTAATGGAAAGGTAACGCACACACAAAACTCACTCAAAAACTTTAACTATAAACGAAAAAGAGAAGATTTTTCTCACAGAAAAACTCTTGAAGACCTGGAAGCTTGAGATCAAGCTGCTGGTGTAACCGTGGCAAACTAGATCTGAGGTCAGGAAGGGATGGCAGGGAGTTATGGGTAAGGGGGAGGAACTTGGGGCTCGGATCTTAGCTGTTGGAAACTGCCGGCTCGGATCCGATGTGGATCCGATAACCCATAGGTTGATGCACAAATGAAGTTAACTACTTTAGATTATGTTTTTGACCTAATCCATGAAAAGACGAGATAAGTTGTATCACAAATTTATCCAAATGTTATTCACTGAGCTTCCAGATGAAAAATCAATCCACTCTATATCTATGGTACAGTTTAATGTAGTTTTTTTGAATGTGCTATTATAAGTGAATTATTTTTTCCATGAAAATAATATCAGATTAGTGAAAGTGGATGCTACCACTGTCCCCACTGCTACATCACACAAACTTGGTGGAATAATTTATCATCAAATCCAAAATAATTATTGGTAAATACAATGTCTTTCAGTTCAAATATTGCATGTGGTTTAACAATGTTCTGAAAATATATACATGTGAGGTAACTTTGCACCAGCTCTAATCCTGTTTCTTGAGGGATGACTAGCATAGTCACTCATCTGGTTCAATGTTATAATAGCTAATAATTAGTTTTTTGAACCATTGGCCAAATGATTGGTCTAAAATCTATTTACAAATCTTGGAACTGTCAAAAAGCTCAAGCAACATAAGGTGTTCTATTGTAAGAAAGTCATAAAAGTTTAAAGTGTGTCTGTTGGCATGCAATAAATCAAACAAGTCAATGTCTATAAATTAATGCACATTACTGATGTAATATATTCTGACTTACTGATAATAGTCTTTATTTTGTAAAATATTTCAGTGTATATTATTTACTTCTGTGTCCGTTTACACCAGACAGCCACCTTTATCTGCCTTGATAGTTCTTAACTTTTTGTCACTAAGTTCTTTTAAGCTTGTTTCTCTTCTATAGTCATAATGTAAGATTTACACTTGTTCTGGTTTCTTAGACATCCTGTAATCTCATGTTCATGTGTTTTTTGTAAGCTTGAACAGTCTTGTAAGCTTGACCAATCAGTTTTAGTGGGGGATTTTAAGGTACTTCTGCATTTAATTCCCTCTATTTCTATACATAAAAGTATTTTTGCATCAAACTATGACTACAATTCCATATCCTTGTACATAATATGAGTTAAATATACATTTTTTTCTAGTTTTGCATAGGAAGAGGTTGTAAAATTAAACCCCATTTTTAGCACTGTCCTCTGAACATTTGTGAGTGTATGAAAGTGTTTGAGAACTCTTCAAAAACTGAAGGTTACTTTACTCTATCAATCACTCTAGAAAGACGTGGCTTTTTTCTATAGACAGGGAATCCTAACTTCAATATTTAAAGGAGTAACAGCAATTAAACTGAAACACTAATACTAAAGAATTAGGGTGTTTAAATGTAGCAGTTCATTTTGTCCTGTCTCAACAACTGTAAAAACAATTCATTTTGTGTTAGTGAAGGAGCTATCTATTACATTATCATTTAATGTAGTATAATCATTGATTAGTGTAATGTACCCATGAAATTATTATTCACATCCGTGTACTGAGAACTGGATTTTCTCCAATAAACTGCCAGCACAAGAAATGTACCTAAGTAAATCACTGAGTCTAGTCACACTACTGTTAAAATTACAATCAATGGAATGAAATAAACATTCATTATTTTCAGTACAATGGGAATTAACTGCAGCAGTTTTAACTTCAGAATTACAGTAAAGTCCAGTTCTGTTGCAAGTGTCCCTTATAGTATTCATTTTTTTGCAACCCTTCACAGTGGTTATTGAAGCTGTTGCTCTTCTTAAAAGGATGTATTTACAATATACGCACAAGTCCTTTTGTTGGCTCATTTTCTGATCTTCTAAGTCTCATTTTCTTCTGTTGTTATACCTAATAAGTAATGTTGTTTGGCTAATCTTTCTGATAGTATAGGTCTTGTTTCTTCCTTCTTTTCTCCACAAGATCTGAAATTTGGCCAACAAAAAGACTTATGCAGATACTGTTTCCATTTTAGTACAGTGCCATGGTATTTTCTCCATTCTACTTGTACTATAACAATTTACTGAATCAATGCTTGCTATTTAGAAGACCATGTTCACAGAGGCTTTGGCTGGTAATATTACGAAAGGCCTCTTTTAAAGATCAAGACAAATCCAGAAAACTCTGGAATGTAAAATAAATCAAAATTTATGGACCCAAACACTCAACTATAATAGTTGTTAAAGCATTCAAGTTGAGTTATTACAGAAATATGCAGTCCAAGGAAGGCTTCTCAAAAGCAGATTAATATGTGATGAATTCATTACTACAGGCATCAACAAAAGAAATCTTGCCTCCAAAACAGCACTTCCTAGACATTTTATTAAACTGGTAAGAATGCAGTGCACAAGCTTTTTTTTGCCAACACGGGTGCTTTCTCAACTGTTAAAAGGTAAACTCAACCAGTCAGACTGTTTAGCTGATAATGTTGATCATGTGCTCATAAATGCTTATTAAATGCCATTAAATAACAAAAAGCTGCAATATCATTTAATAAGTGTTAATGGTGCAACATGCCGGAAGACCAGAAGGCAGCGGGATCTGCTCCCACTCAAGGTGATTGGATTGCTGACACTGCAGTGCAGCAGTATGGCAAAGCTTCACCCCTGCGTGTGTCATGCATTGGATGAGATCTGAAACTGAGCCCCATCTGTTTCAGCTGGTGGTATCACAGCTGGATGTAAAAGATCCCAAAGCACTTATAGGAAAGAGTAGGGAAGGTCCCCCAATGGCCAAATGTCCGCAAGTAATAGAAATACCACCTCGGGTCTTCCCTGTAAAGAAGCTACTGGCCTAGTAGGACAAACCTGGTCAACAAAGAATAAAATAACACACTTCTCGTACCATGCACGAATGCAGACTGTCACGAACTCCACCACAGACAAAAAGCCAGGCACTGGAATGGCAGTACTAAAATAAAATCTTCTTTATTACAAATGAAAGTTAAGTGCTTTCACCCACTAAGTGTAGGCTTCATCAGAACAGTTGTAACAAATCTGTAGACAACTTAAATACTAATTTTGGCACCAAAAAATCAGTTTAAGTGGCGTCAAAATTAGTATTTAAGTGGTCTGCAGATTTGTTACAACTGTTCTGATGAAGCCTACGCTTAGTGGGTAAAAGCGCTTAACTTTTATTTGTAATAAAGAAGATTTTATTTTAGTGATGCCATTCCAATGCCTGGCTTTTTGTCTGTGGTGGAGTTCGTGACAGTCTTTGTTCATGCATGGTATGAGAAGTGTGTTTTTGCTGGCTGGATGCACATTGATTTTCTGTAAAGTATAAAATAAAACAACAAATAAAAATACATTTCTGCTATGTCATTCTGTACGGAAAATGGAAAATAGGGAAGGAAGAATATGTCTGAGTGGTACTGGATATACAATAGAAACAACATAAAGAAAAGCTAGCAAAGGGGTGAAGATCATCTTAAAGACAAAACAGAGAAAAGATTTGTAAAGATTGATGGGACAGATTGAAAGTGGCTGAAAGGTTTGGTTAATGCAGGAGGTACAAATCTACAGACAGTTGGTTGCAAATGAAACTCTTAGAAAGAAGTATAAGGGAGGAGTTAGGCTGTTTTGATATGAAGAGGGAAGGCATTATTTTATTTGTTCACATATGATTGCACTCTAATGAAAGAAAACATAGGAGCGACCCTGAAGAGTGTCATGGGAGATTTTTGAGACATTTAGGCAGTGGACCAGCCTGTAATGCAACTGGAAAACAACACTGATAGTGGTAACAGGGAAAAGACACAAGGAATAGGCTACATAACAATATAAGGAGCATTTTGATAAAAGAGGAAAAATTTAGAGAACATGTGGAAATTGCGTTTGTCTGGTTTGAAGGCAAGGAGGGATGGAGAGGACTCTGAGGAAGCAAATAATGTTTATGGAGAACCAAGAATCTGAAGGGCAGGACGGGTAACATGGGATTAAGATAAAGACCAATGTGTCTATGCAGCCAAGGATAGTAAAATAAAAGAAACCAAAAAGAGGAGAATCAAATCATTAGTAAATTAAAACAAAGTAGGAGAAAGGTATGGGCTAAAACGAGAGAAATCTTTGAGATTGTGAGAAGTACATGAAGAGGAAAACACAGGAAATGTACTACAAAGGAGCAGTAGCCAATAATCCAGTAATAAACTCCTTTATGCTTTAAATACATGATATGTTTCACACGTGTCATAAGTAATAAGGTGTGCAACTCCATTGCTGTTCTGACTCGGCCACTTCTTCCAGATACTTGGATACAAAGTCTCAAGCTCCTCTATACCCCAAATTCTCCGCCAGCCTAAAATACCTTAGATCAAGTTTGCTGCCCAAAGGAGTCAGTGGGCAATACTTAAGAGACTTCAAAAAGGTATCAAATAAGAAAAGGAGCTGCAGCGCAAACAAGTAACAACAGTTCCCAAAGTGATATTCTTAGGCCTCTCCAGAAGCAAAGGGAAGGGGGATAGGAGGGTGGGAAATTTAGGAAGAATAAAACTGGAAAACTCAGATGTAACTTTATGTTGAGTACATAACGTTTTTATCTGATGCTGTCATTTTCATTCATTACTCAACTGATAGGACAGAGTCCCAAGCTAGATAAACCTTGGGTGGTCCTCATGGAAGGATATTCTGGAATACTGCAGAGCCAAAAGCAGCTTTGTTCCTAGAAATCAAATCCAATTTGTAATGAGCAATAAAGGTGTGAACACTGGACAAAGTGGAAGCTACACAAATGTTATCTATGGAATCTGTAGACCAAAAAGCTGAAGCTACAGCCATAGACCTCATGGAATGAGCTCTAAGAGGCTTCAACAAGGACAATTCTCTTTTATTATAGAAAAAAAAGAGATACAATCAATTAAACATTTTGCCAGGGGAGCTCTAGAATCTGGAATGCCATTTTGCTAGAAGAAAAGGATACAGATAACTGGTCAGTTGCCCAGAAATCCTTGGCTCTATTGAGATAAAAGGGAAGTTGTCTATGTACTTCCAAAAGATGGAGCATGTAGTCTTCCTTGTTTGAAAAATTTGAAAAGAAAACCAGGAGGATAATGACCTGGTTGATATTATACTCAGAAGCTACTTTAGGCAAAATGGGCAGGTTGGTCTGTAAAGAAACCCTATCATTGTGGAAAACTAGGTAGGGAAGCTTGGAAGATAGAGTCTGGAGTTCAGATATTCATCTAGCTGATGTAATAGTGGCTAGAAAAATAATTTTCCAAGACAAAAACTTGAGGTCTGACCCAGCTGAGGGTTCAAAGGGGTCTTGGGTCATAGATTGAGCAAAATAGCTAAATCCGAAGGAGGAATAGGATCCTTCAGTGGAGGTCTAAGTAAAAATCTTCCTTTGAGAAAGGATGTGCATAATTTAGAAGAAGCTAAGGAAGCATTATTATCACCCAGATGGAAATTTGAAATGGCAGCCGACTGTACCTTTGTAGTACAAAAACTAATCCCTTCCTTGAAAACTGAAGCAAAAAATCAAGTAGAGCTGGAACTGGGGCAGAAAAAGAGTCCAGACCCGTCTTAGGGGCCCAGAAAACAAATCTCTTCCATTTAGTTGTGTAAATTCTTAATGTCCTGGTTGATGGGGTCAGAGATGATGCATTCCATGGCTATGCAGACAAAATTGGTAAGGTTAATTTGTCAATAGTTGCTTAAGTCAGTGATAGGGTCACCCTTATGAAAGGGCATCATCTCCACAACAGCACACCACTGACTGAGAACACAGCCTGTGTCAAGACTTAGGTTGAACAACTTAAGGAGAGGATCAGAAAGGGCATTTTTAACACTGTTTATAAGATAACCCAGCATGTTAACAGGGCCAAGTGAAGAGGTATTTTTGGACTTGGAGATTACTTTGTAGGTTCAGAGGTGAGTACTAAGCAATCTGTCTACAGACCATTTCAAGCTTACCCAAAAAACTATTCAAAAGTTCCCTGTAGCCTCAAGGAGAGGACAACAAGACAGAAGAGGGGAGAATTTGAGGCAGCCCATCCAATTATCTACGATAACCTTGATGGTGGCAAGGCTATCTTTTTCACATGTACTGGAAGTTTGTTCCACAAGTTAGAGATGCATTGGTATTTTAATCTATTGTGCCAACATGTCTTGTTTATCTGCTGATGAAGGTTTAGTTCCTTTAACCAAGTAGTTGAGGTACCATTAGTTCAGAGAATGAATATGAAGTCAAATAGGATTGGATCTGTCATGGCTCAAAAGACTAGACACAGATCTCCAAGGAGGAGTCTGTAAGAGACTGAGTACTGAGAAAGGGCATACCATCACTCCTGATAACTAAGATTTTTGAGGCTACTGATCTTTTTAGTTATGAATCTCTGAGGACTCTCAAGTTGTGGGATATGCATTTACAAATAAACACCAAAAGGTGCATTATATTCAGTAATGGGTCTGATAAGATAAAAGAAAAGCGTAATGAAGACTTCATTGGTTCTAGTGGAGGTGCCTTTGGAAATCAGATGGGTCAGATAAAAAGCTTTCCAAACTGCTGCGGAGACATGGTGGTCTTGTGATGAGGATTTATCAACAAGATTGTCTAGATACCTAAAATCACTGTCTGATTGGAGAGGTGTATCTTCTGCATGGCAAGTGAAACTGTTCTGTTTACCAAAGTGAACTATGCTAATTTTTTTTACATTTAATTTGAGACCATTACCCTAGCACCAATTCCTAACATAGTCTAATCCATGATGGAATAATTGTGAATCAGCTGAAGACTGAATAACCATACCCAATTTAAAGTTATCTGCAAACTTAGTTAACCACAGGCCAGGAGTGCTATCCAGAAGGTCTGAGAAATAAATGCCAAATAGGAGATGGCCTAAAACTGAGCCTTATAACACATGACTGGTAATGTTTTTGCTTTCAGAAGTGGCACCTGCGACTCCAACCACATGGGTTCTGAAAGACAGCCAGTTAGCTACCCACTTTAAATTCATATTTGCAAGTCTATCAATAATGTCTGCTTGGGGTCAAAGACCTTGGCCAGGTTGATATATACTGTATGCACTACATAACCACTAGCCACAACTCCAGTTACTTTTTCAAAGAAACTTATGAGGTTAAAGAGGCAGGAGCTTCGTTTGACAAAGCCATAATGATATTGGTTTAGAGTTAAGCAATTTTTCAATGTCCAGATCAATGAAGTCTGGCATAATGCACTCCATAGCTTTATGTCGGTGGCTAGTGAGACGAATTGACCTATAGTTACCAGGGTCTGTGGTTGTGGATATGGTCCATGAAAAATAGTATGGTGGAGGTGACTTCAGTATGTTTGGAGTGGGAATGATAGTTTCATGGGAGAATTTTGCCATAAACTATTAGCCAATATGTCAGTGATGTTGTTATTCATGGCAGGCTTTGTTGGTCATAATAGCTGCCTTCAGTTTCTTTGTAAGACATTTTATATTCTTATTATGATGACAGGTTCAAGCCTCACAAGGTACTCTAAGCAGTTTCTTCCTTCTGTTATAAAGTTTGCTAGTATCTACTGACTACTGGTTAGGGGTGTTATTAAATGCTTTGCTGTATTTGGTTCTGTTGGGGACAGCCTTATCAATGCATTTATCTAAATGAGAGTAAAGATCTTTGACATACATGACTGCATATCCCAGTTCAGTTCTGGGGTTAATACAGGAGAATTTTGCAATTTTGTCATACAATGGCTTACAGACAGAACTCACACGGTAAAAATAGCGGGCTCCAGGTCCAACTCTACACCAGTCACAAGTGGTGTCCCACAAGGCTCTGTCCTGGGACCCCTACTGTTTGACATATATTTCTCAGAAGTAAAGGCAAACACAGGAGGACTATGGTTAAGCAAGTTCGCCGATGACTGCAAACTGGGAGCCATAATTGACTCTCCGGCTGACACGGGCATTCTCCAAAAGGGCCTTACTGAGATGGACACCTGGTGTCAAAGTCATGGTCTCAAGCTAAATGCCAAAAAATGCATAGTCATCCCATTTGGGAAAAACAGAACACCCATGAATTACCACATAGGTGGCAGCCCCCTTAATGCAGAAGAGGTAATAAGAGATCTGGGGACACAGGTAGATAGTAATCTCTCCTTTGACAATCATATTACCAAAGTCTTTAGGAAATCCTTCTATGTAGCCCATCTAATTACTAAACGGTTTGCATCTAGAAATAAAGAGATTATAGTGCCCCTCTACTCGTCACTCATCAGACCCATCATAGAGTATAATGCCCCATTTGGGATGTACCTCACAAGACACTTCCAACAGCTGGAAAGACCAAAAAAGTACCTCACCAAGAGGATTACTGACCTCAAACATATGTCCTATGCAGCCCGACTGGAAAAACTCCAGCTGTACTCAGTGACATATTGCTTGCTCAGAGGTGATCTCTGCCTGACTTACAAAGCCATGTTCAACTCAGAATTGATGGACATGCTCCACCTAAAGAAATCCACGTCACTGCGAGCCATTCGCTCTAGTGAGCTAAACCTCGCCACAACAATAAATAGAACATGCTGGAGGGATAGAGTCCTGTCACAGAGACTCCCCATGCTTTGGAACAAAATTCTTAACTACATTAGGCAGAGCCCGTCACTAACACTCTTCAAGAGAAACCTTGACGAGTGTATGGGTAACAGAAAATACACCACCGGGATCACTTCATTGGCTCTTCTTGACAGAGGCTCAGTTAATTAATCAATGGGGCGGCGAAAGCTGACATACTCTGGTTAGGCTTAAAAATGCCCTGGGGCAGATAGCCTAGTACCTACCTATGAACCTATGAACAATTGTAAAAAGGTTAACTTTTTTTGAAGTCCTTCTGTAAGCATGAGGAATGATGTTCTGTGGGTAAAGATAACCAAGTGGTGATTAGACTTAACAAATGAGGGACCAACCATGGACCAGGGACCAGGCCAGAGCCAAGCCTGTGAGAACTAGGTCCAGGATGTTTCTACCCATGTTAGGGTTACAGACAATATAATCCAGTGAATTTTCATTTTTTTTTCAAACTTAGATAGACATTATGCATACTGACATCAGAAGTATAAGCACTTCAGTGTATGGAGGATAGTTGAAGTTATCAAGAATTAGAGATTCATCTCTAATAGGGGTGTTTTCGAGGAATGTTGGGAACATTGGTCATGTGAAGCCATGGAAGGGATTAGTGCTTTCATCTTATAACTATACAAAGACTTCATCAGATAAAACAACTTAGAAAACTGCCAAATGTAAAAAAACAGTAAAACAGTCACATGATATACTGGTGCTCAAACTCTTAAAGATACAATGTTACAACAGACTCATTCATAAATTATCAAGCCCTTGTTGTTCTATCCTCATATTCAACATGCAATATGAAGAGAAAATGTATAATATTTTGTTCATAGACACTTATAGACAGGTCTCAAAAAATTAGTTGAATAATCCTTATATTAAAATCTAGCATTGCATATGTTAATGCAAGAACAGATTAATATTGACAAATATAATTTTTTGCACATAAAAAACCCTAACATACCAAAAATTTTCGGACTACTGAAGATACATAAGGATAAACATAACCCTTCAATGCGACTCATTGTGGACGTTAGATGTTCCATCACCTTACCTCACTTCAAGAAAACTGAGATGTCGCTGTCATTTCCAGTGGGCTTGAAGATATGATAAGCACAGAACCTAGGAACAGAAGGGGTGCTCTCATTGCATTTGAATTATGTCTCATTCACTACACAGACATGGACTCATTTCAGATGCAAAAGTGCTTCCAGATCAGGCAGTTTGCTACTGAGACTTCTGCCACTGAAAACGGCCATCTTGATGTTGTCTCACATTATACACATCACTCAATATAATGTCCCATTTGGCATGTACAGTATTTGTATAAGATATCACTGAACTTAAGAGATCTGTCCTCAAGATCCTCTGTTATCCAGACAGTTTGGCAGCTGTCTTACTATACTTTGTATCTTATTCACTTCTCTGCAGTGATCTATGTCTAGCCTTTTGAGCCATGAAAGAAACTAACCCTTCATCAACAGATAAATAAGACATGTTGTCATTTACATCTGAATGTCTCCTTCACCTTTGGGACAAACTTTATTACATGTCACACAGAACAGAACCTTTGCCACCTTCAAGGTAAACCTAGATAGCTGGATGGGCAGCCTCAAATTCTTTCCTGGACTATCTTGTGTTGCGCTCTTAAGGCTGGAGAGAATTTCTGAATATTGTCTATTGGCTAGGCTTGTAATGGTCTATAGAATGATTACCTTGTTCTTACCTATGAACCTAATTTTACAAGCAGCTACTAAAGCAACAAAAAGACAGCTCTATAGCTGTTTTATTTGTCTATTGCCTGCTTAGCTTAATATCTGTCTCAGCATTTCTTGCTTTGCAGAAATGTAAGCTGCCATCAAAATTACAGTTTTAAACTGGGAGTTAGCTTTGCAGTGATGATTGTTCAAATGTTTTCAGTGATACATTTTGAAATACTTGACCTTTTGAAACCCAGTTTTTAATATGTTTAATATGTGCTCATTTTGTATGTTTTGATTTGTATGTGCTACTACAATGTATTAAGTACAATGGGCTTTATACCAAGACAACATCTGAAATAGATGCACATTGAATTAGTATATTACACTACCCCATTACCCTTATCTACAAAGTATAAATAATTACATAAGTAAATACCTAAATGCTCTAAGCATAACATCCACAATATAAAGTAATTCGGCATAGTTGTCTTCATAATGTGAATTTTAACAGATTACATAGGCAGATAAAGCACACTTTGAGTATGATAGATACCTAGATAGACAGGACAGGAGGGAAAGATTACCTTGATTCAAAGACAATTACTGTAAATGGATGTAGGTACTATTCAGCTGCCCATATCAAGAGAGATGGAAAGGAAATAATGTTTACAAACTCTTGGATGTGTAAGCAGTTAAATGATTTACTTTGGCATTCAGACATATACCACACAGAAACAGAGGTTTAAAGGAGCAAGCCCTTTAATTAACAGTCTGGTCAATGGGGTTGGGGTTTGGGGGAACATCTTTGCTGAAATTTGCACTAGTCTACCTGTAGTCAGATCACTAGTAAATAACCCAAGTGTTTCTTCGTGCTATCCACAAGTGGTAATTTAAAACATATTTAAATCAATCTCTCTTTGAAAAAAAAAAAATACAGCCAGTCTTCCACTGTTACCCAATTGACCTATTTTTGTTTCCCATCCAGCCTGATGTTAGCATTCCATTTTATCTTACGGGCAGTCTCCCTTTAAAGGGGGAATATCTTTTGGTAAGTACATTGTATATTTAACTAGGGAAAGACAATCAGGCCTGTTAACATTAACCTGGTAGCTTTCAACTACAGTGCAGTGCCCTGCTAAATGAATCCAGTGTGGGAGCACATCTGAGGGCTTTCATATGTACTTACCCATTCATTAAGATGGTCAAGCCAGTGTTTGTTGCTCCATGCCATCCCTCAATAGGTATATCCTTCGTACTCCTTATGGCTATCCAAAGCCAAGTTATGTGGGCATGGTTGAGACTTTTTCCTCTACTCCACAGAGCTGGCAGAAAGAGACTAGTTTCATAGACAAGAGAAAGAGTATTCAAGTAAGGATAAAGAACAGTGCATCTTTCATCTGGTCTCTAACTTCTGCATGTCATTGAAGAATGGTGCTGAGTGGGACACAGAATTATCATCAGCGGTCTTACGCTTAGAGGCCAGTGAGATTTCCATTATTTATGAAACATATACATTTGTTTATTTTATTTTTTCATTAGCAAGATTTTCATCTAGGTTACAGATTGTCTTCAGTGACAATCTGCGAAGAAAAGCCCCAGAAAGCAAACAGCAACAATTTTCTTCTAAAGCCATCTCGCACAAATAGCTGAATTAAAAAGTGTTTATAGAAGAATAGCTATATACAGAACTTTCTTCACATATGTTTATTACAATAATTTGAAAACAGTGCCATGCTGACATTATTGGAGTGCTTTACTCTTATGTTTTTGTAATGCACCTCATACATCTAGTCTTTAGTGCCAGATTACCTCTTTGTACTCTCCAGAGACACATGATCTGAAACTGAGTACTAGACAGTCTAGTTTATCTACCAATGAAACAAAACAACATAAGGATAAATAAGTGATATATCATTGTGGCTTTCTTGCATCTCCACTCTAAAACTAACATGATGCAGGTAATGTTACAGTTTTCCTGCTAATTTTATGACAAAAGCATAGATATTTTGAATTGCAGGCTGTATTTTTTCCAGAAATACCACTCCTTTCTCCATTTATAACAAGTCAGCATGGTAATCACTATATGTGGCATAGCAATTTTCTCTGTTCTGGGGTATCAGATGAATCACACATATGGGCAAGTACACTGTAACCTTTTCAGTTAAAATAATTTAAGTCTTTATATGTCAAAGCAGGTATTAAAACTCATACATGCAGCAGAGCATCAAAACTTTACCTTGCTTAATGACAAAACGAAAGAAGCTTGGCTTTGCTTTTTATTACTCATGCTTTTTTAACAGCTTATGGGTTCATTAGGTTCTGTTATAATAGAAAAAAAGTCCTCAGTGGGATATGTTCCAACACAGAGCCCAAATTTAGGAGTGGTATGGCATAAAGCCAGATGATTTTCTAAAGAGGGGTGCCTGATCCAGTACCACTAATGCAAAGCAAATTAATCTGGAAATCTCATGCTATGTAACAGTAATTCAAAGTGTGCAAATATGAAAAAGAAACTTGACAGATCTGTGGCAACAGAACCTTTAAATCCACTGATACAAACCTTCTATTTTTTCTTTTTTTCTTTTTTTTTTTTGCTTGGCTTTGATCCTCAGTATTCCAAGGAAACAACACAATACAACGATGCTCCATATGTGACAGCACCAGTCAGACATTCTGTATCAGTAAAGACAGGTGACCCTTATCTTTGAGTATAATGTCTGCCTATAAAGATGATCATCAGATTTATTAATGACTAGCTTTAGCAGTTCCTAGTGCAGAAGTTTTTAAGTGCAAATTCACATCATCTGCTTTCTTACTTGATTAAAAATAACCCTTATCACTCTTACTATTACCATTACCTGTTGGTCAGATTTTTATTAATGCAAACATACAAAATCTTTCAAAGCAAAGAATGGTACCTACTTATCTATTTTACTCCACAGTTTTCTAACACTTATTATGGCAATTTTATATTTAGTTGCAAATAGGCGTACTGACTTGCTTATTAACTTTGGTAATGTGTATTTATGCTTGGATATCATGTAAACCATATTAATAAAAGAAAACTTTTTAACTTGAAAGATGTTTTTATTTGTAAGATAAAGCCATTGGCATTACATACACCGAGATACTTTCTGTAACACTGCAATTAACTTCAGGATGGATTTTACTAGCTGGAAGTATGCCTAGTATAATAATTTTAGAATAACATATTTATTAATGTTTCAGTATACTAAATTGCTGCAGCAATGCATCGCGTAAGATCTTTTCTTCTGACATGCATTTCACATCTAACAGCCGCTGTTGTCCTTCCAAACAATTTTAACAACTAAAGGTCAGATATCATCAACATTCATTTCAGCTTATTTGGCAGCTGTACTTTTATTCTACTCAATGGAATTAAACTTTTATGAAGAGCTTATCACTGCTTCTTGTGGGGATATGCTGTTTGATATTCAGTTACTGCATCTTGGGTGAGTGCTCTGTTTTCTTGCTTATTTTCAAGGAATATCAAAAAACAGTCAGTGCATAATTCACTTTCAAGTCCTCTGGTAGAGATGTATCATTTCCACTGTGACATCCTCAAAAAAGACAGAACGTATAATTTTCTTTCAAAAAGTTGCCTCTATAAGAAAATAACAGTGTGTCTGTAGTACTAGCCATTTGTCCACCAAAAAAGTCCATGTAAACATGTTTATGGCCTAAAATTTGATGTATAAAATGGGTACATTTGGGTGCATGTGAGCACCATGTAACCTTTGTTCATCTGAGAACTGGTAGCATTCTAAGCTTTCTCAGTTAAACTGAGACTATACTTGCAGTACAATAACATAAGTGTAGAAAATGTTCCTTCATGATGATCCCATATTTGCCTTCTGATATCACAACACGCAGCAGCAATAAATCTTAGTAGCATTCAGTCCTGTTGACTGACAATACTTCCTTTGAGATTATAACCAGCGGTGGAAATATAAAAGTCCTTAAGCCATTACTGTAGAAAATATGTCACATGAGTAGGAAAAAAAGATTTGGCCTTTAAACTCTGTACCACTCCATAAATATATATCAGATAAACCTATCCTTTCCTATTTATAGCCAACATACTGTATAGATATCTTCCAAAAAAATTGTTTTCAAGATTTAGAATAGGGATTTCTTCTTAAAAGAATATAAGGGAAAAATTCTGTGACCAAGCTTCTAGTCAATATGTTATTTTATTGATTTACTTGTATTTACTATTTGATTGAGTTGGGCACATTAGAGCTGTGACCTGTTTGCAGGGTGTGACCTGAAGCTGTATATATATATATATATATATATATATATATATATATATATATATATATATATATATATATACGTGTGTGTGTGTGTGTGTGTGTGTAAACATGCATACATTTCATATACATACAGATTCCCTTCTAATACTCGAATGGCCATATGATCGAATTTCATTTTTGTAGGATGAAAATCGTGAACATAAAACACCCGAATGGCAAGTTTTTCTCAGGGCAAGTAAACACTTGCCCAACATGCTCTTTTCTACAATGTAGTGCAATCCCAGAGTTGGTATATATAGTTAGGGGGTGTGTGAGCTGTAGCCCCCCACCTAGGTGGGTTTTGTTTACTCCAGTGTGTATGTTTTGTTGAAGTGTGGGCAAGTATTTACCTGTCCTGGGAAAAATTCACCATTTGGATGTTTCGTTTTTGTAATTTTCCTCTCGTGAAAATGAAATTCGGTGATATAGTTGTTTGAGTATTAGAAGTAGCTCCATATATACACACACACACACATATATATATATATATATATATATATATATATATATATATAGCTGTATATCTAGAGACACACACACACACACATACACACACACACACACACACACACACACACATACACTCACACAAACACACACACACACACACACACACACACACACACACACACACACACACACACACACACACACACACACACACACACACACACAGTACATCATTTTTTGCATGCTCCTGTGTTTAACAGTTCTGTATTTATTTACAAAGTTCTTCAGAGAAAAGATCAAATGGTTTCTGATTCTTTGGAATTCTGTTTTCAGACATTTGTATTTCATTTACCCAAGATGTCATACATAAATCAAAAGATACTTTGCTTTTTTTCTATGTCTGTGACTTATTATATTTCAGCAAATATATTTTATTATGTGCTTAAGATTTCTGTAAATAGCACATTTTATATTTTGTGTGATTGGTCACCACACTGAAAGTTACTTGTGGTTGGCAGACTTATCTTTTATAGACAGTCAACTTTCTGAATTATTACTTGAAACTGGCAGGTGTTTTATAAGTCAGCGACTTTTAAATTATGAAAGCAGCCATGAACAGTCAGGGAGAGTTGCCATAAAACCCTGATTTAGTGTTTGAAGTGGTTATGCTGTTCATAAAAGGAGGATCTGCTGTGCTTCTAGTTTTTGCAATTGGCAAGTTTACATTGTATAAACTATCATAATTTTCAGAAGTTTCCTGTGACTGGCAGCTTTCCTTTTTAAAAGCTCTCATCTTTTTGAATTATTACTTGTACTTGGGCAATGTCAATATTTTTTAATTGTAAAATCAGCTGAAACAAAGTCACAAAGGCTTGCCATAAAAATAAACAAATGATAATAAATGAATTAGTGAATGGATATTTATTTGGGCTGATCAGAAAAGGTCATCAGAGTAAATTTATCAAGTTTTAAATTTCGTTAAAACTGTCAGATAAGTCTCCTGAAGGCAGCAGGTTTGTGCTTTAATGGGTGTCATCAGCTTTTTAAATATTCCCTGCAGATGCTAGGCAGATGCTAATATGAGATTTTGAATTGTGAAAATGGCCATAGGCATAATAAAGAGAAGAGCTAATAAAATAATTGATATTTATTTGGTGGGTCTGATCTAGGCTGGTCACCAGAAAAAGTTCACTTCTTCTAGATTTTGAATTTAAGTGGTTTTATATTTTTGCGGAAACTGTTACCATTTTCATACATTTCCTGCAGTCACATCTATCCTTTGAGATCATCATCTCAATGAATTATTTAATACATTTGGCAGACTGCTGTTAAGTCAGCAGCTTTTAAATAATGGCAATGTCACTGTGAGGAAGTCAATGCAGGATACAATAAAAAGCCCTTTTAGTTTCTCTCCTGCTCAGCATAGTGGTTTATTTCAATTTATAAATTATTTCCAGGCTCATTTTTGATACCATATCTAATATTATCTATTGTTTTTACCACCCAAAGATAAATGAACTATCACACATTTCTTTTGCATATTTCTTTGAAGGTAAGATAACACACCATTTTGTTTCTTTGAAGGTAATAGAACATACCATTTTGATGAGTGTATGTGATGTAATAAGTCAGCACAATTAATATACAGCTATTTTATGAAATGCTGCACTATTTATGCATACTTTTGTATTTTTGTCATTTACCTGTTTTTATAAGATGTATGTTTGTTATCTTCCATATTATGTGTAGCATTCCCTGTTCATTACATTTATGGTATGTATCATTATTTAGGCTTCCATGCCTCTCACTTAAAATGTATTTCTCATTTACGACGGTAACGTTGTTACCTCACAGCAAGAGGTTCTCCCAATTGATTCTCGGCTGGGCTTGGGAGTGCCTTCTGTGTGGAGTCTGCATGTCCACCCCATGGTCGGGTAGTGTTCGAAATACATGCATGCGTAAATGGGCGTTCCTTCATTGAAGTTTGGGTGACGAGCTGGTACCTCGGCATTTCGTAAAAAAATCTACTGCCAATCATTAGCGGACCGGAGTTCCACTGTGGCGACCCCTTACCGGGAAAAAGCCGAAAGACAAACAACAACATTTAACTTACTGTAATATTTAATAAACTACTATATTTGTATATTTGCATAAATGTGTATATGGCAAATTATTCTATAGTCTGTACATCCATTGTTTTACTCTTTTGCTTACACTTTAACAAATGGGTATAAGTTCTATATGTAATTGTATTTCACTTCTTACATGTTGTCTTGTTTTATTTAAGTCTTTGCCACTTGGCTAGTGCTGTAAACCAGTCCACTTACCTAGTTAACAGACATAAATAAATAATATAACAATCACTTCCATCACTTCCATTTTATAGATCCTGTGTGACTGAGTGC